>NC_066836.1:24081579-24254079 GCF_001640805.2 Lates calcarifer
AAAAAGTTTCACGGTTAAAACTGAGTGTAACTACTCTAGTCTATTTTACATTTTTAAAATCTTGCTCAGCAGCATTAAATGATTACATTCAATGAGTGGTAAATTTAAATATGAAATTTATTGAAATACTGTAAAAACGAGTCAAGACGACACAGTATGCAACCTATATTCAAAAACACACTTTAAACTACATTTACAGTGCATTCAGAAATATTCACATTGTTTGGTTAAGTAAAGTAAAGTAAAGCAAATTAACTCATAGATCAGAGTTTTATGTGTCTCAAGCTTCACCTACTTTTTAATTTACAGTGATTAATGCATAGGAAATGTTTCAGTGCAGATGAACTGACAAGCTGACAGAGACAGTGTCAGAAACATAGTGTATAATTTTATTCTGAGCAGACATTGAAGTCATGTGTAATATTTGAAAGTAAGAAATCAGTGTCTCTCTCCTTACATTGATGACTGATTTGACCAAGAGGTACCATTAGTAAAGATAGGTCTTGGGTTATAAACTTATGTCCAATCAGGATTTCAATGTTCTCCCAAAATAATCTTCTATAATTTAACATGCTCTGATATGTACTTTGGTATCAACTGCATAAGGCATCCTGTCAGACAGCTGCTTCAGGCTCAGCAGGAGGAGACAGAGAGAAATTCAGGGTTGGTTGTGGAAAAGCAGCCAGCGGGCAGGTTAGGTTCACACAGTAAGTTACCAGAGTTTAAGTTCTCTCAGTTTCTGGAAATCTCAGTATTAACAAACTCAGTTTTCACTAAAGCTGCTTTCTGGAACACACTCCAGAACTGTATTTGCGTTGCTTTGATATTCTTGTGATGAACAGGGACTACAGAAATAGTTGGGGGTTTTGTTTGTTTTTGTTTTTACTCAAACACAGAGAAAAATCTGTAGATTCAATATGTAGCACAGGGTTGTGTACAAAAAGAAAAAATAATTTTGTTTTCATTGATTGACTACAACAACAGAGCTATAATCTGAGGGAAGAATTCTGGATCAATATTAAACTGTTGCCACTGTAACCTGAGAGATTAAGCACTCAGCAGGCCGAGGGGATAGAGAAGAGTTTTCAAATATTGCATGGAATTAAGTCTACTGCTGTGAGCCCCATTTATTTCAGCCAACATTCCCATCAGCTCCACTGCCTTCACTGTGCTTTCCTTCACTACCAAGAAAAACAGCTTCTTTTCATACAAATACAGTATACACAGGTTCAGAAACTAAACCCCAAGTCAGGCCTCTTGTTTCTTACTAATACCTTTTTTTTCACAAGGGACCCATCTTTCCAACATGCTGTGTGGGAAATGGACAACTAGCCATCATTGTATATGCTATAAATCACACCACCAATAACTGTATTATTTGTGGCTGGCTGGCTGTTACTTTAGGAGGCACTCGATTAGATATGCAGTGTAGTTTTGTGTGAGCAGAGCACACAGATGAAGGGGCTGAGCAAATCAATGGGCTGCACAAAATGAAGCAACAAGGCAAACCCCTCTTTAATGTTATTATGAGAAGTGTAAAAATATTTTCAGTTCATTATAAAAACTGTGGCACGACAATTAGTTTGTGGCAGGCCTACACAGGGTAGCAACTTTTAATCCCTTGGCCAACTAATTGTGCACATACATACATCTACATTTGCACATTTTTGTCACGTTTTTCTCAAAATAATGTTATTATAAAACCAGCTAAGTGGTCGGAGAAGAGGTGAGAGGAGGTCAAAAGACACCACACTGTCCTATGGAAAAACATCTGCATCTTGGAATCTGATAACAGCAGCTTAAGATGGAAACCCTTGTGTGTTTTGAGGAAACAGAGCTAACGTGCACTTGTCAAAAAAGTAAAGAAACATTTGGGCTACGGCAGCTGCATAGATACAACATGGAGGCTGTCAGGTATTCTGGCTGGCCAGCTAAAACTGCTCACGTTTCTAATGCCTGTGTAGATGATCAGGACACTCTTCAGGACACTCCCCTCTGGCAGGAGGTTGCGGCCCATCAAAACCAAGACCTCACACCACAACAGCTTCTACCCCTCTGCAACTGGGCTCCTCAATAAGATCTCAGTGTTTATTAATGCTCTCTCTGGACAATCACTGTTTATGCTTTTTCACTTCACTATCACTGTTCTTTAGCACCGATATACCAAGACAAATTCCTTGTATGTGCAAACTTAATTCTGATTCTGATTCTAGTGAAGACATCATTAGGCTTACTGCTCTCTTCTTTTCAAAACACCATATATACTGACAAATATACTGACAAATAATGTGTTTTTAGTAAGGGCCAACACATGCCACCAGAGCAGTTTCAGTGTGTCTTGGCATTGATTCTCCAAGTCTACTGGAGGGATGGAACACCATTCTTCCAAAAGATGTTGAGGGAATATCCTCAAATTGTGGTGTTTTTATTGATGGTGTTAGAGAGCGCTGCCTTGTTGACATGCACGCAGATAACTGCAGACACTATAGTCCATGGAGTGTACTTGCAGGAGCACATGCACATATAGTGCCCATGTACACCACAGCTGCATTTGCCCACTTGTTGAAAATATGGATGGTTCATCTGACCATACCACCCATTACCACATCTCTGTAGAACTGTGTCTGTGGTTGTTACACCACTGAGCTCTTAAATGTGCATTCATCTTTGTAATGAGGGATTTATTTGCTGCAACCCGACTATAATATCCCTCTCTGTAACTGTCACAGTCTGATCACATCCCTGCACTGCACTGAGTTGCTCTGTTTTTCCATATCACCCTAATGCATGAGCATCACTGTTATCAAATGTGTGCCATCATCCACAAGTTCCAATTCTATTTACTGATGTCTTTCCCATAGATCTAGATGCAGATGTCATATTAGTCATTGTTCCTGCTGAAGCACCAGCCAGTTGAGCAGTCTGTCCCATGCAGTGCACCTGTGTGGAAGAATCTGCAGTTGTTATCTTTCTCCACTCATTTATTCAGGTTTTTTCATTAATTTGTCACCTGTCTTTATCTTCTATGGGAATTCCTTGGATTTACCAGCAGAGGGAGTCTCAGTGACCTTTAAGTCTTAAGGTTTGTTTCTGGCTCTAATGAAAAATGACTGTATGTCTGTATTTGACTGTGCTATATTGGCCCTAATGCCGAGACAACACACAGCCACAAAGAACACAGTTCCTTTTGATACGATGCTAATCAATGGTGACACAGTGCTTTGTTCGCCAATCTGATGTCATGCTATCCTCAGCAGCAAATACACATACAGGACATAAAGACACATGTAGGTGATATCTGGCAAAACAACAAGCTTTCCCACACTTCTGCTGAGGCCCATGGGATGTGTGTGTATGCCTGTGTGAATATGTGTATATGTGTTTGGTCAGTAGGCTGGCTCAGCATGTGCTAAGGTGAAAGTTTCCAAAACAAAACACACGCAGCTCAAGAGGAAGGAGAGCAGCTCTGCTTATCCTCACAGATTAGCCTACTTCTGTTCTTTCCCCCGTCGCTCTCTCCTTCTCCACCTCTCTCTCACTCCCTCTCTCTCTCTTAGCCTCTCAGTGGCCTTGTAACTCAGTCGAGGGCATATTCTCTCCTCTCACACACACCTCTACCTTGGTACAGACACATAACCTGTGGCAATCACCACAGGCAGACTGTCGCACCACTACAGTTTACCACAAATCCGTAGGATGGTGGTGACTCCCAATCCCTCTCTTTGTTTACTTTATCATTTCTTTTCATGTTTTTCCTCAATCACTTGTTTCATTATTTTTTTCTCTTTTCCTCCCTTTGTCCATTGATTTACAATTTATTATATCACCCTCTAACTAGCTCTGTTTCTGCCTACTCTCTTCTCTTTCTTGCTCTCTAGCTCCTTCTCCTTTGCCTAATCTCTTTTATACATTCCTTTGCTTCTCTTTCAGCCCCTCTCTTTTTTTCCCTAACCCCCACCCACAAAGAGACAAACACTTTATATCTTGACACCAAACTGTCAGAAGGATTATATGAGTCATAACTGGATTATGCTCGCATTTGTGTCCCATAGAAACCTAAGATGTCTAGGGTTTTTCTTATTTTTGTGATTCTGGTGCCTCACATAGCCCATATATGAAGTGTCTCCTGAAGGTGGGAAAAAAAAAAATGAAGGGAGCTGTGTTTGTGAATGCAACACCTCCAGGGAGCATAACAGCAAGCTTCTGGAGATATGTTTGTTGCAAGACAGTGATGTCACGCTTTGTGACGCACAAATGACGCAAACAAAAAGCAAGACCAGTGGCTCCACTCAGTATTAACATCTGACTGAGCAGCTCTTTAAACAGTGAGTGGATTCAATCACTTATTATTTTCTTATAGGTGAAAAATATTTAAGTGTTTTGTTTACGCACAAATTACTTAAACTAGCACAAACTATAAATAATCCAATTCTAGTTATTTTTGACTATTAATTTGTGTATCATAAGAGCTGAAAATCAGTTTAAGAGTGCATGTTCTAAACCTGTGATCTGGATTTTGGTGACAACTTACTGCTTGTTTCTATTTGGATAACTGACTATGCCTTTAGGGAGCTTAGCAGTTTGAAGATAATTTAATTTATCTCAATTAATATGCAAATTACCAGAGCTGTGTATTCCAAACAGATATTCTAGCTACACAGATATGTTCTGAAAACATTACGTTTCTATCATATGTTCTTCAGTTGTGTGTTTAGATACAGACCATGTCACTATGAATAAACAGCAGGTTTTCTGAAAAACTGCAACATGCAGTTTGTCATCTGTCAGTTCAGATTGAGTTTTGATTTTTTTTTTCACCTAAAAGACTGTATCCTAGTGGATATCCGTCTGGATTGGGACAACACTAATGTTGTTAGTTACACCTGTGCCGTTTCCCACTAAGGCAAGTCAAAATGGTTAAAGTGAAAAATGCCCCACACAGTTTCCTACATCCATGGGGTGATGCCATGGCATGGCCCTGTTTTGTCAGACCAACAGTTCAAAGCTGAAAGATATTCTGTTTACTATCACAGCAAAGCAGCAAATGCTGCAACTAGAGAATGTATGTGGTCTAAATGATCAATTATCAAAACAGCTGCAGTAGTTGATCATTTTTCTGTTAATCAACTGCACAATCTATCAACAACTCTTAAGCTATATATTAGAAAAAAACTTAGATCTGAAACAACAGTTAATTGGACACCACTACTGTAAGTAAACCTATAAAAGTAATCCATACTCTGTCCCTACAGAATACACACTGGTGAGCCAAAACATTATGAGCAACCCTGTCTAATATGCTGTTGGTCCTCCACCTGCTACCAAAACAGCTCCCACCTGCCCTGTGGTATCTAGCACCAAGACGTTAGCAGCAGACCCTTTAAGTCCTGTAAGTTGTGAGATGGATGCTCCGACCCAGTCACCTGACCATGACAATCAAAGTCACTAAGGTCGACTCATCACTTACTGTGTTGCATATCCCAGATCTTGGCATACACCACTGTTACAAGGTAATCATCATTATTTCCTTAATAGGTGAGCGTCTATGAAGCAACAAGTGCTAACCCAAATATTCACTGGGACCTTAGCGGCACTCTGCTGAACCTGCTAACTGCAGTAGAAGGTGACAGACAGAACAGAGAGATAAATAATACTGGTATGGTATGTCTCATACAAGACACACTCACAGGAAAGGAGACAGCTATGCAAACTCAAAAGACGTCCATGCACGTGATCTATGCATGTGCACCGGTTTGAATGAAGAGTGAGTGTGCGCACGTATAGACCTTCTAATACTAGTCAGGTGGTAGATCACTCAGTTCTGATCTTTCACATCCCTCTGACTTTTCTACCCATTTCTTCTCCTCCTTCTCTTTTTCTCAATCTTTCCATGTTTTCCATGTTTAAGTGTTTTCTCATTCTCCAAATGTTTCCCTTTGGCCCTAGAAAGAAATTTAATTAAGAGTTTGTTTCAGGGATTACAACAAGAAAGCCTTTAGAAATGCCAGATTCTCTGGTCTCTCTTTTAATTCGTCTGTCTCCACAGTTATTCTCTACTTCCTTCTATGGACAAGTCCCATCTTTCTGCCTACACTAACCTCTGTGTGTCTGTCCACATCTCTCCATCTATTTTACCCTACATTTGGTCTCTCCTCCTCCTTTCTCTGACCCCCCTTTCTCTTCCACTCCTCTTCTACCAGCCTTTATCCTTTATTTTCCACTCTAATCAGATAACAAGACCAGCAAAATCAGCAGTGACTTCCATGACTATATTCTGCTGAAGGCAGCAATACCAAGGACCGGGTCCTGGACTAAAGTACACAAACATACAGACAAAGACAGGGTTGTTTCTACTGAGGTTTGCATTTTATTGACTAAACAGATTGGCAAGGCCTCTTCCATTTGGACAGATCCTCCAAATACAGCCAAGAAATGGTGCTTTGTAGCCCTGACTATCCAACAGTCCACTGCATGCTAGTCAACTGTTACACGCTCATCAAGCCACTATATATGCCATGACTGTGTCATATTTACCAAGTGTCCGTGTTGTGATGTTCATCAGTCAGTTGTGAATATACTGTATCATACTAACTACAAAAAAAAAAGCTACTGTCCAAAACGCAGCATGATCTCCACTGTCTGCTCTGGCTAGTAGCCTAGACAGGTTGTTCATCACAAGTTCAATTCATTTTACACTGATGTATTTTTCACTACCGTAGTTCACTGTTTGTAAGTTATCCATCATGTGTTGGAGTGAAATGTTAATGTTCACTCTAAAGCCAAGATCGATTCAAGTTTGCTACTGAGATGGGATAGCTTTTGGGGAACAAAAAAATATACTATTGCTAATGCAGCACTAAAAATAACATGTTGGTTATGTGTTGCTTTAAGAGTGATTTTATTTCAGTACAAAACCCTCTTGATACAAATAATCAAACTTATCAAATGCTGTCTAAACAGAAACAGCAAGAACTTTGCCTCAAAGAATCTGTAAAATAATGATTCAAATCAGGAACTTTATTGTCAACCAGGATCCAAGACTATGAATATGATCAAGCATTCTTGACAACTTTTGGTACTTAACAGTTTTCAATACTCTCCAAGTGCTATGGACACATTCAGGTCCATACCAAGTTTCAGTACACAGCCTTATTTTCAACTAGTATCATTCTATCAGCAACTGAAGGCACTTTTGCTGCCAATAGAATCAATTAATAACCAAAATAAATAACTCAAGCCATAGCAGCACAGCAGCTCACTTTCAGTTAGCTACCACTGTTACATGTACCTGAAGATTGACATTCATATCAGTCCCACAACATGCAAGATTGAAATGCACCCAATGCACATCCATTCTGTACAGTATATTCTAATCCAACCAAGCTGTGGGTGAAAATCTGCCTTTCCCACCAGTGATCCTAGGCTTGGAAATTCTCATTATGCATTGCACCTAAGCATTTACCTAAACTTTGACTTCCAGGTGGGGCTGCAAGATAAACCAATAACAATATATATATGACAATATAACTTTTCCTCGATAGACATTTACGACATGGTCGATAACAACATTGATAGAATTCATTCCACCTGTGTTTTGACAGACAATTTGAAAAGCCAATGATAATGAGGATAGTGCTGCGCCAAACCAATCATGTGGCTGGATCAGAATTAGAAGCACATCAGGTTAGGCTGATGCACACAACATGGAGTGCAAGAGTAACACAAGAGTAGCATACATGCTAATGTTTTGGATACTGCAGCCATGCACAGCTGTACGTCAGGAGCAGGAGCGAGATAGAAGAGAAAATGTTAACGAAAACTAGAGCGACAGCGTTACCAAAGAAGACGGACACAGCCCCGACTGACAGAGGACTGACAGGTACAGAGAGCCAGTAGAGACAGACACAACTGATAATAACTCTGTGGGATTTGTCCCAGTAGAAGATACAAAATACAAATCCGACTTAATGTTCGCTAGTTCATTCTACCATTTGCTCTCTTTGTCTTTTCTTTTTCTCTCTCCCTCTCAGCTCAACCGGGTATTTTGCAGATTTATAATTATGCAGCAGCAACAATAATTCACATCACTGCTATAAACTGTATATAGTGGAGACACTGCAGACATAAAGTTGGCGTCTTGGTCATAGCTCAGTTATCTCAACTGCTTTTAACTCGTCATATCACCGGTAGTTTCAGCTTTAGCTGTGTCCGTTCTCGTGACCAGCATACAGCTCTCACCTGACACCAGAGCGGAGAGAATCAGAGCGACTCACACTGTCTGCGTCACAATGTCGCTATGCCCTCCGTTTTCATCAAGTAATTCCACAGTGAGTTAGTTTTGTTGTTTGGTCATTTTCAGACCAGATGTGGTTGTCGCTGTGTTGCTCCTGCAGTGCTGTGTGTGTGAACTGTGAGGCGGCTAAAAAAAAGTTTAACAACTTGTCCACTGACATTCTGTGAGTTGAATCAGGGTCTTTCTCACTGATGCATCAAATAGTCGACATTTAGGGGGCAGCCCTAAAACTGACCTTATGGTATCTTCACATCTCCCTCAGGAGTAAAAGGAAGCTCTAAGATCAACAGAAATAGTGATTTAATTTATATTGGGATATATATATCGATATTGACCGATATGAAAAATCATATCATGATATGATTAGCCCTTCTTTCAATCTGAAAAAATTTAATCTTACAAAACATTTCAAGATTGAAAAATATAGATTACCTTTACGCAGTATTAAGATACAATTTTATTGATTCTCAAGGGGAAATTCACACCATGTACTACATAAGTCTGTCAGTGCTGTTTCAGGGGCTCTTTTTTAAATGTCTGCTGACTACCGCTCTGACTGCAACTAAAAACAGAGGATTGTTGATTCACCCTTATTTATCAACATTATATATCAGCTTCTCTGTTCAGGAGTCCAACTGAAACCAGCAACGGTCAGCAAACTAACTTCCCATGAACTAACATGAAGCTGCTGCAGCTTGGAATTTCCACCACTGTGTAATGTCGACTAAGGAAAAAACTAGGAGCTTATTTATAAAAGAATAAAACACCTCAGGCCAATGGCATATGGAAGTTACATCATAAACAAGGTGCTGCTGTCTACTTTTCGAGTCACATACTGTAACTGAATGGAGAAAAACCCTGGCAAACAAACACAACTTTAAAATGAAACTAAAATCAAAGGGTTGTTCCTTTCTTTCCTCAATTAAAGCTTGTATCGCAGTCAAAAAGTGTATTACACAAGTTGAGGATCACATGAGAAGAAAAAAATATCTACTGTCAACCACTCAATGTTGCAACTGAATGCTTGCGAAGATGAGACCTTTTTTCTTACTCTTAGATCAAATATTGACCGTTTCCAAGTCACAAGTTAGTTCTTTTCATCCATTTACATCCATTCATTTAGGTTTTGTGTTAAGAACACATATAGCACTAGTGAAAACACAAACACGAGTTTTTACAATCCTGTCATTATAATGGGGTGTGTCTTATTGCAAAGAAAGTAATGACAGAACTTTATCTTTATAAAGTGGAACATTTTCTATTGTTAAAAAAAAAAACTGATTCCCTGGTGGCCTGGAGGTTTACGTTTCCAACCATGAACCACAGTGAAGCGCCAGTGTGCTGATGCTTCAAATCCGAGGACCTTTGTTCCAGGTCACTCCCCATTGTCTTGTCTGGTCACCTTTCTACAGCCTAATACAGACATTTAATGACAAACATTTTCATGTGTGTTGTAATACAACATGTTTTATCATCCTTTGCTTTATGGAACTAATGGTGTAGGTCTTGTTTTTCATACGACTTGAGTTACAAAATGAATTTAATTTATCACCACTTGGGTCAACTTGCACTCACCATGTTCATTTTGGAGATGTGAGGACACAGCATGATCACCACAGTTCAGTGCAGCAAGAAACAGGAACAGGACAATCAAGCAGTTTATCCAGATTATCTAAATCATTTATTTTGGGGGTAAATCGAAAAGTAAGTGCACCTGATATGTTGGTTACAGTCCTTCATTGTACAGGAAAAGAGTGTACTCACAACTAAAAAAAGCACAGTGGGTCAAAATTAAACCAGAAAGCAGAGTGTGGGTAATAATGTTACCATTCATCTTTGCTTAATCCTCCTAGTTTGGAGGGAAACCTCTGGGTTTGTTTAAATCCTGAATGATCATCTGACTGCTCCTGTGTTTTGCACCTTCTGATTTCTTTTGAAAGATACTATCACATTCTGAGATATCAACAATCTATAAGGCAGATAAAATGTTACCCTAACCAATAAAAATGACAGTCGAACCAACAACAATAAGACCAAAGTTGTAATTCCCCTTTACATTTCAGGACTGAGTCTGAAGACATGCTGGTTACCTCATTATTACAGTACAACTTTGCTGTTACAGCAAGACAAAGTGAGATTTTATTGCCACATGAGTAATCTTTGCAGGAAACAGACACTGGCACAAAGTTGCAGTACTATAGCTACTACAGCAGCATTGCCACTGTAAACTGGAGTCATGAAATGGCACCATACTGTACACTAGCATCATAGAGCTCAATCAATCCATAACCATTCTATTTCTACAAGCGCAACAGTAAGTTCATTTCTCAATTAGTCAATCAAAAGAAAATGTATCTGCAACTATTTTGATAATCAGCTCATCATTTGAGTCATTCTTCAGCCAAACATGTCAAACATTTATGGGTTCCAGCTTCTTGCTGCTGATGTCTCACTGCTTCCCTTTGTCGCATACAATAGTAAACTAAGTAGATTTGGGTTTTGAACTGCTGGTCTGAAAATACAAACAATGAGAAGATGTCACTTTGGCTCGGGATTTTGTAGACTAAATGATTAATTAGTTAACAAAGAAAATAAACAAGATTAACTGCTAATTAAAATAAAGTCTAATAAATGATAAAGAAAAATCATTAGTGGCAGCCCTACTCTTCTCACTCCTTCCCCTTTTTCTAGCACTGTCCTTCTTTCTGGACTTGCTGGTCACATTTCACGTCTGGTCCATCTTTCACACACCTCTTGCAGTTCTGTCCTTATGACCCACGTAATGTGTTACATTTCTACTTTTAATAACAAAAATACCCCAAAGCCTGACTGAGTGCTCGAGCCATGCCATCATTAAGCAGGTCTTTTGTAAATGTGGTTGTTGAGTTTTACAGATGACCATCAGGCATTTATATTCTTACAGTTCCTGTCTGGTAGTCACGCTAGGAATCTGTCAGGTTAAATAAAGCTGCTTCCATCACACATTTTTACCGGGAAGTGTAGCCAGTGTGTCAACAAAGTCTGAGTCTGCTCTATTGTCCATTCTGAATCAGAATATCTCACATTTCTGCAGATAAAACTCCTGGGAAAAAAATTACTGCACACTGCTACAATGTCAATACTCTGAGCTGAGCAGGCACTGAAATAAATCATGGCATGTTTGAAACAGCCCAGGCCAGCATGAAAACAAAGACAGTCTTTGGTTCAGCGCCCATCACATCATAACAGCTCAGGGTACATCTCTGTTTATCTAACTGTCCAGCTAAGTGTCTGACCCAAACTCAGCTGCCATGAGAAAACATGACATGCATGTAACAGCCGTGGTCAGCATGGCTCTGCAAACCTCAGAGACCCGGGTCCCACGTCTTCACATGGACTAAAACTAACTGGGCTCAGGGCCAGATTTACAGCTGGATGGAACAACAAGCTACATCTGGTCTGAGTCCAAACGCTGCAAGAGCAGGAAACAACTGACTCCATGTGAAACTGCTGTGAAAATACGCAACACAGAAGTGCACAAAAATAATCATACTAATCTCAGTCACTGCTACAAATATTATTACACTGAATATCACCTTCATATGATTGACACTCAAAGTGTTTCTCTGGGCCAGAATCACATTCTCAGGTTGCATAGTGTATGGGTGGGTTGCATTCATCTACTGTTAAAGCAGCTGGTCTCATAATCAATTACTAAAGTGACAACAGAAAAGCAATCAACAAGTCTGATATATACAGGCTGCGATTATCAATTATTTTGATTATTAATAATAGATACCCAGCAGAGTTTTCTTGGAAACAAAGTTATGTTGACATTCAGTGCTAACTTACTAAAGCACCCTGTTTGTAGGGTTAGGGTTAGGGTTAGGGTTCGAATGGGATGTTCAGGACATTAAGCACCTATTATGTCAGCCAAGTGATTTGTCACATCTTTTATGCAGGTGCAAGCAAAACAAATATCTGGGCTTCATTATTTCACAATTTTTTAATCTGATGTATAATGGTCATGTTGAGGCATTTCATCTGGGCCTCCAGTGCCCTTCAAGTGTCAGAAGCTCCTGGTGAATTAACACACACATGACAAGGTAAATACAGGTCCACAGTCACATGTTCATGGACATGCACAGAGCAGCGCTGCTGCTGAAAAAGAATCCTAATGGAAACACTCTACTCCCTTATGCAAAGGAACTTTAAACAAAATGGAGAAAAATGCTGATTGTAGTGGTCTCTGCCTTCCCAATTCTGTATGATGCATCTTTCACAAGTTACCGTGGCATAAAAAGTAGAGTATCCGTGAACGTTAAGTGGAAACAAATCGGTGACATTGTTGGTGTGTCTGATATTGGCAGATATGCCACAAAACAACTGTCCACTCAGAGTATGTAAATGATGCTCAACACAACACACCTCCACAGCCAGAGATTTGTGAGAGGTCACTACTACTGCCAACTACTTTGTATCTGTATGTGTGAACACAAACCAACAACCAGACCATCTGCACAGCAGGGATACCAAAAGAGGGGTGCGCACATCCTACACATACCTATAGGCTATTTAGTGTTGCCAAATAATCTAACCACTGCCAAACCAGTGCAGAAAATGATTAACACTGATTAATACAGATGATTAGTAATATATATACCATAACATTTTATTTCCTACATAAATTATTTTGAAGACATTTTATTCTAACAATCACCAAGGTCATTTCCAGAGACAAAAATTTGGCAAGAGAATTTCCAGCAGCCAAACCCTACAGACCAGTCTGCATTTCGAGGCTTTCTAACTCACCAGAGGCTGTTTGGTTTGGTTATTACAGAAGCTGATCTGGTTGTTGTTCGGATCTCTGAAGCTGAGCTAAGTTGGGTGAATTGTTTAAAGGTGGTAGGCTGATATAACACTGAACAGGACTGCTGAAGCTGCTCGTCAGACTGCATTTCTACCTGCAGGAAAAAAAAACATTGGCTCGAAGCTTAATGGAACTGTGCCGCAAAAGGAACATTGAACTAAAACAATGTGTCATGAGTGCAGAGAGGAGATGACTGATCCTCTGACTTCAGGCCAGAAAGCTTAATTCTGGCACATACTGACTGGAAAAAACAGACAAATGTATGAATGAACCAATGAATAAATAATCTAAATATATAAGACACTAGCAGCTGCTATTTCAAAGTCACGTCAAATAAATTCCAGGACTTCTTAATGTCATAACATTTGAGGGGGCGAACTCAATGACACTGACTGAAAGAATGTGCTGCAGTCACACTGAGCTGTACCAGTATGTGACTATGCAGAGTGCAGGCGATGACTTATAAGAATACTGCAACTGCCATCACCAAACAATGCAGATACTGCTGCTCTCAGGGAGAGAAGCCCTGGAAGCAGAAACAAGATAGCTGCATTCCTGTCACATCCGTCCTCACAGCGTGGAAACACCACCTACACCTAGTACACCTCTTGATGCAACTTTATAGCTTATTTATACACATATATATTGACATGGGCTACGACAACAAATGATGCTATACTGATATATTCCTGTCCCATATTTCCTGTCCTATCAGTTGTAATTGGAGCAAAAACACACTGCTGCATTTCTTTGATGCTTGAGAACATGAAGGGTAACTTTAGAGTAAACGTGAATGCATTTATAACATTAAATTAAGGCAATGAAGACAGGAAAGCTATTTAGAGAAGTAGTGTTTCTTGATAAACAACATCCATGCTTTTTTTTCACTATTTTATTACATTCTACTTCAGATTATATCAGCTTTAAGTAACTAAATTTAATCACATAAGTAACTTGCACAAAGACCGAAAAGAAACTTCTGGCTGTTGCCTGGTTGATGCTCTCAGCCCCTGTGGTCCCTCAAGGGCATAGAAGACATTTACATCACACTGATTACACAGAACCACAAAGTATGATTTGGCTGAACAGTTCAACAACAGAGTGGCAAGTCTGCTCCACTGATATGATCTTGCTGATCACATCAATTTCTCAGATCTTATGTGAGAGAACTGGTGCTGGTGTTTGTGTGACAGCCTAACCAGATGGCCAACTCTACCTCTGTGTAACTGACTTATATATATTACTTGTACTTACTTATATTACTGTGTATCTTGTATGCATCTGTTTACTGTGGACTGATTACTGGATTGATTACTGGTAATGAAATCTGTCCAGCACACAGACCAGCAATGTTACAGCTTTGATTTGTCCTTATGAGCTAGATTTGGCTTTAGTGAGGCTTATGTAAGAACTGCCATTCTCTCAGGATCAGCAGCATGTTTTTGTTGTATAAAAACACAGGTAGTACAATCCCATTTACAATCAAGTATGCTTTGAATACCAGTGAAAAAAATATACTGGCAGATACAAAGGTTTTCCTGGAAATTTTTACAGTTTGTTTACCTTGACAGCCCTGTGTACGAATTAAGGCATCATAAAGATAATGGCTGGATGCTGAATTGCAAGCTTTAATAGCATTAATGGATCAAAGGTTGCAGATTGAGCTATCAGCACCTCTCAGTCACAGAGTGACCCTGCCTGTAAAACACGAACAGCGTTAACTGGGAGCTGGGTCAGCATTTGAGGACAGACAGAGGGGTTAGCAGGCGCAAAGATTAACCAGCTCAATAAGTGATGACTCAGCCAAATGCTTTTTGTCTCCCAAACACATTCCAAGCAGCTACAGAGGAGAGGCACACAGGTCTCTGCTGGCCGGCGTACATAGCAGCTCAATAACGCTTGATGTGACCGAGGTAGTAACCTGCAGAGCAACAAAACAAACCTAGCTAGCCTGCCAGCTAACAGCTCTTGCTTGATTTACGGGCAAAGCAGTTCCTCTCTTCCTGTTGAGGGGGAGAGTGAAAGACAAGGAAGCCATCTCTCACTAATGTCCAGTGGTTATAAACTGAAATAACCGGTATGAAACTTGACAGACATATAGTGATGCCGACAGCGGCTGCCCTGTTAGCCAGTAAGCTAGCTAGTGGCTATGAGAGAGCAGTTTAATATGAAGCTAACTTACCTCATATTGGATATACTGTTTTCTCCACTCCGGGGTGATGTGAGCGGAGAGATGCTCTGTGAATTTCATTTTGACAGTTTGGTGGCTCCCCTTCGCCTGTCTTTATTGTGACCAGGATCTGGTCTGTCAGTGGGAGGCTTCGCCGTAATGGTTCACCAACACAGAAACTCTCATCCGAAGATTACGATCGGGCTGTTCGGTCAAAGACAGAGAGATGCCCTTTTTGTCTTAACGTTAACCTAGCTCGTTACCGGCACATATTTCTGACGTTTCAGACACATTCGACGAGATGCTGGTGGAGTCACATTTTAGCCGTAGGACAATACTTAAATTTAGGTTTAATCTGTGGCGCCAACGTCGCAAAATAGCATTTGGTTTCTAGTAAACAGGCTCAAAGTGTTGGCGCTAGCTGGGTCTTGCTATCTTCCCCCCTCCTCCTCTCGCTCCGTCGTTCAGCTTCTATCTCTCTCCACCTCCTGTCTCCCGCGGCCTTCAGGTGCAGTAGGAAATAGTTGGTCGGCTTTAAATTTAATGGTGGGGCAGTGAGCTGGCTGTCATGGAAAGGGGAGGGATGAATAGTGTTACTGTCATTGTCTATGTTCAGCACAAGAACTGCTGTCATTTGTCGCTTTATTTAACCATACATTACTGCTCTTGTTCAACAACAGATTTCTGTTTCACTCTAATTTGCTGGGGTTTGCCAGTGTTTTAACGAACATCATTTTGTCCTTGATATTGTTGAACCTCTCTTCCGACCAAAAACACTTTAAAGTATCTTGTCCTTAATGTTTTTCGTTATCGTGCTAGATATCTTGGGTGTTTTGACCTTCGTTAATATGACAAAATGCGAATCAATAATGAATGTATTTGGATTTTACAGCAATGAATATATTTCTGGTTGAATTGGTATAATAACTGATTCTTGCTCTAGTTAATGAACCTTAGCATCTAAAATATACATTTCAGTCCTGTGTCACTGAGAAACATTGTCAGGGGCTATCCAAAATGATTTACATTTTCTGACCAAACGTTGTCTTCACTCTATATTCTAATAACACTTGAATGCCACATATGTGACGTCGCCAACCACCTTTGGGAGAAGATGACGTAGATGTTGATTGTCTTTGTGTGTGTGTGTGTGTGTGTGTGTGTGGTGGAAAGTTCCCATCACATATCCTCTGCATGATTGTGCTTGACTTGGTGAGAACGCGGTCTCAAGATCCAAATATTAACATACATGGAAATGTGTAGCAGACCAACATATTTCTCTGGGTATGTATAATTTCTGGGTTGGCGGTATGGCAGTATGAAACCATGAAAATATTCTATATGAAATGACTGCATCCATCTGTTGCATAGGTTCAAAAACTTAGAGTGCAAAAAGTCCAAAACAAACCTGCACAGCTCTGCAGCTCTGTTTGACATGCTGGTTCCTGACCATACAAAGCTCTAACTCTAATAACTCTAATACTGTCTGTTTTAGATCACCAGAATATCACCAGCCGTCGTTGTACCTGTCTTAACAAAACTGCAGCTAGATTTACAGTACACGTCCATGGACTGATACCAGGATACTGTTTAATACATTTTCTCAAAGCGCCTTCAATGAAGGAAGTTATGCTATAAACTAATCATATGACCTATAACCAATTCTTTTGCACATCCATCTCATATTACCATTCTAGAAAATATTTGTCATTGACAAGTCTTTATGAATAAGCTATGATATATTTATTTAACCTCAGTGTTTATCTATGATACTCACATGTCTATAAAGAAATGAAATCACATAGTAAACAGAGGAAAACACAGGAATAACTGTCATCATAAAACAGAACCCTCATGTCTGACAGTGACACTGCAACTAAAGAAATAAAAAACAAGCATAGTGATGAGAAGGAGAAGGAGTTGTCGATAATCAGCATCCTCTGGTGTTTCTTTAAGACATTGCATCTCATGTATTCCTTTTGTTAGTGTGTCTTAACTAGCATTAAATAGCATTAGAGGTACCAGCACTACTACTAGTAGAAGTAATAGCAGTCTTTACTGATAGAGCCATGGCACTCATTTTTTGGAATTTGTCAACTTGGTCTTTGTAGTTCTACAACTTTGTGAGCTATTATTTATGTAAACTCACATGTTAGTTGCAATACTTCAAATGCCACATTAGAAGATTGTCAGTGTCTCTAGAATATTTAAATAAACAACAAGTCCAGACAGCATTGCTCTGCCCATCAATGTTAAAACAGACAAAACTGCAACTTATAATGCATAAATGTATTTGATTATATTTACATATGCTCAAATTTGAAAGGGTTATTTGAAATTTTTCACTACTCTGGTCTTTTGAAATATTGTGCATGCCAGGAGACCCTCAATCAAACAGCTGTGTGTTTCATGAGCCCTTTAAAGTATCTTTGAGGTCAGCCACTGTGTGAGCTTGTTGTGCCACCTAGAGGTCAAGTAACAAGGACTTACACATCAGTAATACACACAGAAATCATGTCATTGCATTTAAACATAACTCAGCACTGGTGTACAGAGGTTAACATGCATGGAATTAAAAACTGACAACAAAATACTGCAGTTTCCTTGAAACATAATGCCTGATACCAACCAGATACCAGCTCTCTCTCATGGACCATTTTTAAAAAGGATCCCTTTATATTGTTCTAAGTCCAAGATTATTAATTCATTCATTTTGTTTTGCTGGTAACTACACCCATGTGTCATTGGTTTGATGGTTGATATTTCAGGCTTGTTTGCATTATTTGCACAACTTAATTTTATTTCCATATAATGACAACTGATGCCTGACACAAATCATGAAAACCTTTATGGTTATGGTAGTGTTAACATATTGCAGTCATGTGCTGTTGTTGCTATATTGTAAATGACTTAGGCTTTCGCCCTTTAAAAATAAACTGTGCTGGCTGCAGCTGCCTCATCATTTACTTATATAATATGTAATTCAAAATTTGATCAATAAAGAGAAACAAATGTCAGATTACATAATCTGTGTGTGTATGTGTGTGTGTGTGTGTGGAGCTGAGTGGGTGTGTATGCATGTATATGTGCATAAAACACATCTCTAAACAGGATTTCATGGCAGAACCTGAACATTAATGAAATACTGAGTGTAGCTGACATGACTTCCCAGAGAGTCAGCAGGACTAAATGTAGATCAATCATTACTGAGGATTAACAGACAGCCAGCGTCAGATTAGGCTGGCTTGCCTTTTATAACAAGGCTGTTTATATGTAAACTAGCTGGTGTCTGTAGTTCAAAATAAACAGTCAATAAAGAGTCATTTCCAGGAATCCTAGAAATAGTCTGTTTGTCAGAGGCAGTCATGTTAAGGACCAACAATCTGCACAATACCCATCAATCCCTGTTTGTCAATTGTATGCCTCCACTTCAAACTCAATGAGTTGCAACAACTTGCAAAAAAAAAAAAAAAAAAAAAAACAACTCCCCCATGTAAACAATAACAGCCAGTAACAGTCTGTGCCTCCACAATGCAACTAAGTGGCAATTAAGACCCAACTAATGTTCACATTAGGTCCTCAGACACCACAACTGTGATTATTTATTCATCCACCACTCAAGACCAAGATCCTCAATCGCTCAAAATGATGTCATTCCTTAGCTTGTCTGTTTTACTCAAAATAAATACATTCAAATCTATTACATTCTTGACTGAGGTTCTTCCTCTGCTGTACAGGCATTCCAGCCCAAATAGCTCTTTCCTCAATTTTATATTGTTAAATGACTACTGATTATTCAGAATCACTTTATGTAACTGAAAAAAGAGAGAAGAGTGCAGGTAAGAAACCAATTCAAGAATTAAAATAAGAATCACA
The DNA here is from genome assembly GCF_001640805.2 of Lates calcarifer. Taxonomy (NCBI): domain Eukaryota; kingdom Metazoa; phylum Chordata; class Actinopteri; family Centropomidae; genus Lates; species Lates calcarifer. The sequence goes on from NC_066836.1 coordinate 24,100,768, forward strand.
GGTGTGTGAAATACATAGTAACATGATAAAATACTTACATGTAAATAAGTATTCTTTAAAAGGGAATATGTGCTTGCCAACTGTCAAATTTATACTCCAAACAAACAGGGGGCAGCATGTTACTAGAACTATTGTTAGAAACAAGGAGATGCATTCTCTGGTCCCTCCTCACCCTCACCTTCCCCAGTGCCATAATAATGTCCCACACAGGTCGACCTTGCAGTCTGATTATGTAGCTGGTGGGCTGTTTTCTTCAGATATTGTTAGACCGACAAAGGCAGTTTCACACCCAGTCTGCCCTGTCAGAGAGACAGGGAAGATGGTGGCAGGAGTAAAGGATGAGGAGGAACGTCAGGGAGAGGAGCAGCAGCAGCATCAGTAGCTGATCTTGAGGAAAGAATGGCTGCAGCACAGGTTTAAAGCCTTTAAACTCAGTTACTTCTTCTTCATTCCCTCATGCTGGACAGAGAGCAGACTGGATGCTACAGTGACTCGCTATCACCTCCTGAGGTAGAAAGTGGTATTACAAGACAGGACGATATCTCAGCAACATCAACATATTTGACTTTGTCAAAGCTGTTATTTCTTCACATTCTTTTGAGAATTTTAGTTCATTTTTGAATAATAAAATACTTCCATATAGCCCCTTAAATGGCTATTTTTACTTTCACTTATATGCTTTTTATATTTGCCATGTAGATACATAATTCTTCTTTCTTTGTTTCAGCCATTCTTCTTTTTTTTCTTTAATTCGTTTTACAGTTTTTAATATTTTTAACTGAAGCTTGTTGTACTACTTGTTATCTGATGTCATTTTTAGAAACTCAGTAAAGTTTGGAGAGGCTGATTACTAACTATCTGTTTGTGAGTGGACTGCATTATGTTTTTAGGTTTGTGTTCAGTGAGACTAATGACCAGCAAAGTAAAAACAGTGTCTCCTACAGTGTGTATGTAACAAAATCAGAATTTGTAGACAACTGCAGAAATTGACAGAGGACAAAAGATAGAAAATCTGTATAGATAGATAGAAATGTAATGTAATGGTGTCCTTCAGTAATTTAGCACTGCACTTCCACAAAGTTGGCAAGTTTGCAAGAAATGCAATAAAAGAAAAATTGTCCAAATTAAAATAGCAGAGGTTGAGATATCTTTTTACTCCCCACTAAAGTTTTTTTAAAAAACACTGGATCCTACATTTCCCATAATGCAGCACAAAAGCATCTTTTGTTTTCAGAATCCTTGCCTGGTAAAAGTCCATGTCTGTACTTTACACCTCCAATGTGTAAGATGCAAGATGTCTGATATAATTTCTTGTCTCCAAGTCCAGGCTGATATAACCCTGATGACATCACTACGACATCATTGGGGTTATTTTCTCCAGCCTGATAAGACTCATCCAAGACACAGAGGATATTAACTGTTTCCACTGACTGAGTAGTAGTCCTTGTACTGGAAAATCAGTGGAGTGACCCTTTTAGAGATAGGTACCATATTCATTACATTACTATTTTAATGCAAAAAAATACATCAGTTATATTCAGTAATTTACCTGAATTTAATTCCTGGCAATGTAGGCAAGGCTCTTAGAAAACAGAAATCCACTTGAATGGAAAGTCAAATTTTTTTCAGTCCCATTCATTCATCAGAGGGTGTCATGGTGTCATGGAGCCCGGGCTCTCTTTAATAGATCAATAAATAAATAAATAAATACATAAAATAAAATAAAATAAAATAAATAGTATTTCTCATAATAATAAAATAGCTTTATTTGTCCTCATTCACCACATAAAAAGTACATTAAGACGTTACATAAATACATACATAATAAACAAAACTCAGTACACAATTTGAAACAAGTTTAAAGTTAAAAGTCATCGTGTTGTAACATCTCTAGAATTTGGTCCTGAAGTATGTCTGTTTATGTCACCTTTGAGTTTAGCTGGAGCTGGCAGAAGTAATCGAGCAGGGAATTTAGAGTCTAACCAGTGGTAGAGGAAGTACTCAAATGTCTTGTTTCAAGAAAAAGTCCTGTATGCAAATAAGTACAGCAGTATTAACGTCAAAATACAATTAAAATACCACAAGTAAAAGTATGTAAAATGTCCCAGTTAAGAATATTATATATTATAGTATTGGGTTATAATTATTGATGCATTAATGTCTAAGCATCATGCTGATTTTAATATATATAAAACGTCTTTTTAATATATATAAAATCAATATATTCTAAGATATCTGTTGGTTATGTATGACACTGTTTTTTTTCTTTTTTTACATTACTTGTGATAAACATTCCACAGAGAGGCATGTAACATATACAGCACACACTTACATATGCAGCAGCTTTTAGTACATTCCAGCCACTCTGGAGCAGTGAGGCTCCTCTCTTGGCATTCACCGCGTGCCTTAATTGACTGATTTTAAATCAAGGTCCACTGTGAACACTGAGAGAGAAAGCCCAGAGTCACACACACAAAGACAGGGACATTAACCTTGAGGAACAATGTCCTGAGGTTAAACCCACCACACATCTTTTGTTTTCCTGCTTACTGTGTATATTTCTCTGAATAACACTGTCATCTCAATTTAATATCCAATTTGAAAATTTAAGTGTGCAGCACAAATTGTCCATTAAAGTATACAGCAGCATTTTTTCTGCAATTCTGTAGCACTGTCACAACTGCCTCAGTACTATCTATAAGGGAAACTCCACATAAATGACAGCAGACATTAAAGAAAAAAATGTGACAAAATGAAAAATGGTCTTTACCTTGTTGTATATACACTTCATTACTGACAATATTTAAAGGTCATGCCTATACCTGCTGATCATCTCCCTTTTACTCTATAATTTATGGCAGCTATCAGCTGTTTACACCTTTCTACCTTAATACAAGGTCTCAGTCAGCGGTGGAAATCATGCATACACAAAAAATATGTTCCATCTTTCTTTTTCATGACATGTCAAGGACACATCAAGCAGGCAGCCATTACAGAGTGGAGCCCGGTCTGCAGAGATCTAAATGAGGCTAAGACCAGATTTGATGGAGCGCCATCAGAATGTAAACAAATGGAAACTGGAGCATCTCAATCACTTTATAATGATGATAAAGAGATTTGTTTTATGCACCAAACTGTGGGGAGAGGGTGTTTTTATAGAAATCCCCTCTCCTTTGCCTATGCCAAATTATGACACAATGTCATTTTCCTCATGAAGAGAATGCAACTAAAATGGTATGATGTATCCAGAATGATTATATTTAAATATCATTATGGTCTAAGTGAATGTGGTGGACTTCAATAAAACCTAAGCATTCTACATGCACTGCAGTACTATAAACACACTGCTGAGTAGTCCTATTACAGACATATTAACACTGCAAGATTATTGTAGTAAAAACACACACATATATAATCATAATAAAGTAAGAATAAACTGAATGTTGACGAGTACAGGCACACAAAATGTCCCTCTTGGAATGTTATATAAGAGTGATTTTTTTTTCATTTCACCCCTCCCGACATTAAATGGAGCAGATTATTACAGTATGTGGGCCGGGCCATGCAGCATTAGCCTATACGCTTCACCTAGGCCTGAACGACCACATTCAGCCAAACAATAAGAATACAAAATATGCACTTCAAAAGAAATGAGCGAGGACATATACATAAATAAATAAGTTCACAGGAAGAATAATCTCTTTGACGCAGCCTACATCCGTCTACTTGCGCACAAAGACAACCTCTTATCATAAGACATCGTTTAAATAACAGGAATGATTTGCCTAAATATGAAGAGCGTCGACATCTGCAGTGAAACACGGAGCCGCTCGTCTCCTTGTCGCATTTTTCTCCTCCAGGATCCAACCCGAAGCCTTCACATCCTCCCTCTCCTCCTCTCCTCTTCTTTCCATTCCCTTTCATGCAAAACGCAAAAGACTTGTGATGGAGAAAAAAAAGACAAGTCTCTTTTAGATGCGGCGCAGTGTCCTGTCTCCCCTGTCCCACTCCCTGGATGCTGAAAATGGTCTCGGATAATTGGTTTAATATTCGAGACGGATTTGTTAAATAAAATCAAAGTGTTTGGATTCATCCTCCCGGACAGTGCGGACGGGCGGGCGGTGGATTACGCACAGGAGAAGGCTTCAAGGATGAGGCGGGATGACGTCACCATGCAGACAGATGCTCTCTCTCTCTCATTCCACCCCCCCCCACCCCTCCCCCCTCTTCGCCCTTGAAACCGGGATAGGCCCCCTGTACAGCTGATGCTGCCATTTAGGTCTGTCGCTTTGCTCTGTTTCCCCATTATTCAGCACTTCAGTTTATAGGGTCACATTGAACAGCTTTGGCTAATGTGTGTTAGGGAGAAAACTCATGAAATACACTGCAAAATGCTGTGGGATTAAATCTGTCCGTTCATAAAACGCAAAGAAATGTGCAATAGCAAACCAACCAAAATAAACCGTCACCCAGAATCACTATTAGCTATAGTGAGAAATGCAGTGGAGGTGTAATGTGCAATAACAAACACCTCCTGTATTGTCAGTCTTTTGGTTTGCGAGTCACAGTTTTTCCTTTGCGCCTCTCAGTTCCTTCTTGCGAGTTTTTCATGAGTTTTACGGTAAACGGACAATCAGTTCAGTTCCAAGGGGCTGTATTGGCATGGGAAACAGACGTCCACATTACCAAAGCAGGTGTAAAACAAAAACACTAGAAAAATTACAATTAAAAAATGAGCATTAAAATGACATATACAGTCTATAGTTTCACCCCACAGATACAGAACGTTTTTGACCTTTGCCATGTTGTCAAAGACAGAGCAGCATTCTAGCTCTGATGAACTGTCAGTTATATCCTGCAGTGACAGTGATGATGTGGTTGGCATATGGAAAATAAGTTAAAGTGTGTGCAGTACTCTAGGTCACTGGCAGGAACGCTAGGAAACCTGTCAGCCTGTTAGCTAACTAACAAGCTAAGCTAGCTTTGCAAACTGACTCACAAATGTAAAGACAGACAAGCCAAACTGTGATAGAAATTACATTTCTTTGCATTTCATATTGTATCTCTTTGATATATTTTTGAAAGATAATATTTCTGGCTTCCAGTTTATGTTGGCTGGTTTGTGATTCAACATTTCTTTATGCTTTGATTAAGGGACAAATTTAACTCCATGAAATCTTTTAATATAATCTGACCATTTACACAGTGTATTGACATGCATCACAGCCCTCCCACCAGTTTAAGCTGTGGCTGTGTTGAACTAACATATTGTTGCTGTCACGATTAAATGGAGCTCTGCTTTAAAAAGGCTGCAAACTGGCTGCACCACACTTGTGAAGGTCTATTAACATCACTACAGGTTCTGTTGATGCCACCATCCCTCCTGTCCTTGTTAAGGGTGTGGAGCTGGTTGGGATAAAAAAAACACTTAAACAGGATGACTATGATTTTCTTCAGGAACAATGGGAATTTGTCAAACTGTCATATGTCAGTGTGACATGGAAGCACCTTCCCAGTAACAGTGCGTAATGGCTGTTGCTTCCACATTTGTCACTCCTCTTTTTTCTACACGATGACTCTGCTGCTGTCCTTCCACTCCTGGAGGAGTTTGCCAGATCCTCTGAATGAAGCTGATTTTCTGTAAGAGGACATTTCAGCAGAAATTGCTTTGGCAACTGATCTATTTCAATTTCTGAGGGTGAAAGCAGTCTTTGAGAGCCATGATGCTCCATGCTATGAGTGAACTGCTGTAGGACTGGGAATCAGTCCAGCACTGAAAGGCTGGAGTGGCCTCTTTGATTGAGAATTGTATCAGAGTGATAACTCCATGATGTGCTTCCGTTCATTTCACTAGACAGAATCAGGTAGATGATGTAAACTTTCTGGTCAAAATGAACCTTGTTTTACGTCGTAATTAAATGGAATCAATAAAAACTTGTGTTTTGGCAGCATGGCCAGAGAAGAGCAGATTGGAAAGTTCAATGACACTTCAATGTACCATCACTCTCTAATGTGTTACATCATCAAACACATTCATCAGATGGAAGCTGCAGCAGCAATTTTGACCACATGCTTTTCTCTCATTCATTCTACTTGTCCTGCATTTTATCTTTCTGCCCCTTGCTTAATAGGCCAACTTCCTCTACCATCATCCTCTCTTTGCTGTACCTTTGTGTATTCATTCATTACGGGATTCATTTAATAAAAAAAACAGTGTAAAGACTAAAGAGAGGGAATTGTCTTTTATTTCACAAGATTAGTGAAAAGTAGAAAACTGAGAACAGATTTATGTAGCAGAACTTCTTTTTTTCTTCTTTCCTCTCCCATTAATAATCTCACAACCCTTCAGATTTATCTTGTGACTCTTCGGAGGGACTGAACCCTACCTTAGGAACCACTGGACTAAATTAACTGTAATCTATTAATGTGGTATAAAATAATGAGCCAGTCACGGGGGGACATTTCTCTGCAGAACCCACCACCATGTCAATTTAAGATCATCTGTAGAGGTTATAGTGCAAATTCAGATATTCACTTCCTGGCAGCTGGCTGTACATAATAACATTAGAGTTATTGCTCATTGGTGAACTTCATAATATTGGGATAATTTTGACATTTTAACTTCAGTTAAGCAAAAAAAAAAAAAAAAAAAAAAAGAAGCAAACTCTATATATAGATGTCTGTTTAACAAGCCTTGGGGTATTTTAAATTGTCTGGATAAGGACCTGGGCTCTAAACACCAACAAGGACTTTAAAATATCACTTCCCTGTATCTCACCTTATCTAATTTAACTGCTCTCTTCCTTTTCATGTGTTTGCCTGTTTGCCTTTTCTCTTTTTGGTTGGGCTGGGTGAGAGAACAAAGTGTCTGATGCACTGGATGCAAATATTTGTCAATAACTGTCAAAAAAGAAAAAAAAAAAAGGATTGATAGTTGCTCTACGAGAGAGGTAGAGAAGGCAGTTACTAATGCAGGCCGAGACTTTGTCCTTAACATTTCACCTGCAGATGGGATTACATGAATGACCACTAGAGAGCAGCCTTTCATTGGATTGAGAAGCATCAGCCTTCATATCATCATAACATTTCTTCTGATGACCATCAGTAGTTTTACATTTCATCTCTGCATTTTAAAATGAATGAAAAATAAAAGTAAAAAAGAAGATAATAACTTTTGATACATTCATTATGAAATGATCCATTCATTGTTTGATTCTCCACAAGGCAGTTTGTGTCTCAGCTTTGAAAAGAGTTGACACTAAACCATCATCAGGATCATCAAGTGTTCTGCTTTCACTTGTATTTCTGTTCATGGTGCTGGTGTCCTCGGCTGTGACCCTGCTCACTCCCTTCTGTTAATCTGGTTTCTAATTGGATAACTAGAGCAGATGAAGCTAAGACCAGAAATAGGACCACATCCCATACACAAAGACCTGTCTGTGTGTGTGTGGGTGTCCAAGTTAGAGGTTAGACAAGTGTGAGGTTAGTTCATTAAAAATAAAGTAAAAGTTATATGATATAATAGCTTTAATTACACAAGTAAAAGACACACATTATTCTTGGGACCAACATTCCTGTTAGAAAGTTCCACTTTGAAATAAACATTTAATAGTGAGTGTCTGGTCTGATAAAACCACATTAAAATCATTTTTCATTAACATTAACAACGTGTACTTCACTTTGAGTGATAAAGAAAATACTTAGTCCTTACAAACCATGCACTTTATCCCACTTGTGTTGATTTAGAGCCCTCCTCTGGTTTCACAGGAGGTTTAAGAACCTGAAGCAGCTGTGAAATCATAGGAATCTTACAAGTTCTTTAAAAAGGTTGACACAGAGATGGGAAATCATTTCTCAAGAGCCAAAAATAAAAAACTGAAATGGAGAAAAGCTGTATGTAGGTGGGGTTTGGTTTTACAGAAGCCCTCTAAATGTCTCATGATGCCATGTAAAAGGTGATACTGATTGACCAAAGGAGGTGTTATAATTAAATAAGACAAAGTCGGCAACCATATAACAGTTCTTAAGGCTGTACGACACAGCAGTACTTTAAACTAAATGCTAAGATTAGCATGCTAGTACACTCCACGTGTTAAAATGTTGTTGTTATATAGGTATAATATTCCACATCTTAGTTTAGTGTGTTAGCATACTAACATTTGCTCAGTAGCACTGAACACAAACTGTAGGTGAGGTGACTGGTAATTCAATAGTTGTTAATGGTGCCAGATGAAAAGTCAAAGAATCCCCCAAAACATGAATGTCTGTGGGAAAATCAGTATCAATCCATCAAGCAGGTGGTAGCGCAACAAAAAATCGATCAACAGATTCAGTAGAACTGATCTTGTGGGCACTGTTGATCAGTACTAGATGTTCTGACAAACCATCTAATAGTTGTTGAGATATTTTACTAAGAGTCAAAAATGTTAACCTGCTAGTTGAGCTATAGAGGAAAACACAGTCAGTAGAATTCATCAGCTGGGGGCATTTAATGTCTGAATGTCTGTACAAAGGTTCATGGCAATCCATCTGACAGTCTTTAAGATATATTCAGTGTAGACTGTGGTTGACTGATCATTTATTAATAAAAAAAAAAAGTGTAGGAACTCCATGTCTGCAGACCATCCAAACTGTCTATTTGTAATAACTGAAGCCTGTTAAATTAGTGGAATATACTGTTGGACAATGGGGTGTATTGAATGACTACAGCATTAATGACTATTGAGGCCCAGGTCCTCTGTATGTCAATACACTGCACTACTTCATGTCCCTCAGAAAATTCTACCAATAGGTGACTTTTGTTTAATAACCAACCTCAAACTTAGTGTACAATCACCATCTCAAACAGTTGTACAACTGTGTGATGTAAGTGCAGATTTAGTTGGCCCAGTGTGAAACTCACAGCTCAGGGAGCTCAGACATTTGGCACCCGCGCCTTTAGCTCTGCACCCTTGGGTGTCAGGAGCAAGCTACATTCCTCAAGCCAAACGAATCAGTCTGCAGTATGAGCCATTATAAGGACATTTCTGAATGCGACATATTCACTGTGGAACAGGTCTTATTTCAGTAAATGAAAATAGGAGCAGGCATTCATTCAGAGACTATTATGGTGAAACACTGACCGAGAATGAAAAAAATACTATAAAATATCTTACTGCCACTTTAAGACAAATTCTACAGTCACACAGGAAGTCATTCTACAAATATAATTACAAATATGGAAACAGTATGAATTCATAGCAGTATTTACATGAGTTAAGTAAGTAACCATGACATGGAAACAGGGATTACATAAGAATATTCTACAGGTACTCCTTTATCCATCAGTGCTTCCGCTGCCAGTGTGTGTGTGTGTGTGTGTGTGTGTGTGTGTGTGGCCACTGGAGCATGTGCAGAGCTGAGAGATTAGCGCTCTCTGTGACTGCGGCCAGCTCGGTGCGTGTCCTCAGCGCTCCGACTGTTTGCTGGAATATTCCGGGAAACGTTTTAAATTTAGACACAGAGGGAGCAGATCATTTGTGGGAAAGTGTTCAATTCTAACAGAGTCAGTTGGCCTCTGAGGGAGGGGAGCTGAATGGTTTTATTTCACTTTGGAGAGTTTACGCGTGTGGATCGCCTCATCAGTTATTAACATGGGACTGGAGCTCAACTATTTATCTGTTGATGACTTACTGTGACTTTATTTAAAGCTGGCTCCAACTCCAAGTAATGACAGGGACATTGAAGTTGGACAGTGGACCTGCTATCATGACATTTTTTCTCGTGATTTTCTGGACTCATCTCAAGTGGCATCATAACAGATAACCCAGAAAAAAAGTCCGTTTGAGATAGACTGGAGTAGGACTGTTAGCAAAGTTATTTAAAACAGAGATTTTTACAGAATCTGTGATCAAATGGCAGAGGAATATGAGCAGTCCGGTGTGTCAGAGTTTATTAAAGGTAAGTTGGTTTAATTATATCTGTATAAACCCTCCAGGAGGTCAAGATGATGTTAAAATATATATGATGTTTTAAATATAGAAATAACATAGATATAATAAATAGATGTGATAAATCACAGGGACATCATCTCCATACTGCAAATGAAAATACCTCTGCATTTACAGTAACTCCATTACAGAGAAGTACAGATGGAGCCAGTTACAGTCGCTACTGAAAAACTCTCACTGAATGGTTGCTGTCATCTGTGTCTCCTTCTCACAGTCATAACAAACCTAAACATTCAGAGGTGACTTATAAACTTATTTTTAGATTCATTATGATTTTCTTAGGTAAGGAACAAAATTATACTTGATGTATATCACAAATAATAAATCAGAAATAAAACACGCCCAGGCATGTTTTAAGGCCTGTAACACTGCAGAACTTGCTTGAGTATCATCATGTTTTTTTACAGTATCAAAGTAAACCAGTAATAGTTGTTTGTTCATGGATACAACAAAATGGAATTATGGGATTATGGAAATATGGAAATGAATATATTTGACCTATGAGATGTTTGAATGTCTGTAGTATTATCTGTTTCTCTATACAGTCCAGTGTTAACTCCACTGTATGATTTGCTTGGGAGGAAATGTGGGTGGATGTTCTACTCTGTGCCCAGACATGAGGCCAAACCTGTCTGTGATCCAGCTGAGCTCACAACACATATCAATAATGTCATTTTATCTGTCTGTCTCTCTGCCTGCCTGCCTGCCTGTCTGTCTGTCTGTCTGTCTGTGTTGGTGCCACAGACCGGCTGTACTTTGCCACTCTACGTGTCAAACCAAAGAATACAGCCAACACACACTACTTCAGCACAGACGAGGAGTTCGTGTATGAGAGGTAAGGCTCTGTGATAAACAGCTGGATCTCATTAACATGGGTCAGTCACTCCTGGTTTTTCACAAGAAAAGTGTGATTTTATATCAAATCAGAGTTTGTGCTGTAATACATCAATATATTCTCTATAGATGCCTGACTGAGGATCATCAGGTAGTTTCTGCCAACCACTCTTTTTCAAAGATTAAGAGACTGGAGCTTTCGGGCCCTGGTGGTGCTGGTGTTTGTGAGGGTCTGTATGTGACTGGTGTGGCTCAGGTGAGCAGCATGTCTGAGTGAGTCAGTTAGTTTACTGGCTTAAATGTGACAAACAACTCAAGATTATGACATTAAAAATGATTCAGTCTAAACAATATTCCAAATATGATACTGTTCTGTCAGCACATGCATGAATTTACAAAGCAACAGTTATTTTCCAGCATCTTCATGCAACAGACTTTCTGTTCTGTGCCTCATTAATTCCTGACTCCATCTCACTCGTCGCAGCATATGCAGCATGTGGTGACAGAAGGAGCCTTAAATAGAATTACTGACTGATTGTCAGTAAGGTCTACTGGTTATAAAGTGGTGTATACAGGTGTTAATTCAGAGTGTAGTTCACGCTACATTGTGTATTTGCTTGCCCAATTTTTTCATTTCTTCTTTGTCTGTTCTGATGCAATCTGTCACCTCCATTACTTGAATAAATTCATGCATGATTCTCATGTATAGTTAGTCTGAGTACATCTCATCATCTTGTCAGCATAGTTTGTCATAGTCAGAGCTTTATACAGCCTGGACACTCATTTTTATGCCATGTTTTCAGGGTGTCTGTCCGTTAATCTGTCCCACTCTTGTGAAGCTGATATTTCAGGAACAGCTTTGGGAAATTTCTTCAAATTTGGTACAAATGTTTGCTCGCTTTTAAGAATTAAGAATAGGCAAGATGTTTTGTGGCAGCACACAAAACATGTTTTTGGCCATAACTGAAGAATTCACACACTAATTAACTGGACTGGCCTGGTTGGTGGAGGCATACAGCCTCAAGGCAGTAATTCTAGTTGTTGTAATTCTAGCAACAGGGCCTTAAACGTGATCTGAGCTTGTACAGGGGACCAGTGGAGGTAATGTAGCCTAAGCAGGATCAAATGAAATGTCTGGGCAGGTTGAAGATGACACAGGCTGCTGCATCCTGCATCACATAGAGGAGTGACTGCCTGTGAATAAAGTTGTTGAAATAGTCCAGTCTGGTAAGGATATTATACATGATCGTAACTTATTTATAGATGATGATTAATGTTGCTAGTCTCATCAGTGTCCTTGATATTGCATTAATAGATTAGTGGTGATATAACCCTCTGCTGTCACAGACTCATCCAAAGAAAAGGTTAGAATCTCATCAAAAAATGTTTCATAAACACATCCTTAGATCTTAATACCATAGCTTCAGTTTATACAATAATTAATGATAATAATGATATTTTCTTACTAGAGGAAAAACCTGGATAAATGAGTGGAGAAACATATTCTTCCAAACAGTGCACTATAGGGCTCACTGAATGAAGATGGTGTTCCCAGTCACCAGTTTTCAGCCGTGGGAGATTGTGGAGTGATGTGTTAGACACTCTCTGAATGTCTCAGGAATCCTCTGTGTGTTACTCCTGACACTGTCAAGCACTCAGCAGTCACAGTTTTTCCATCTCTCTCTCTGTCTTTAATTTCCTCTTTACACCAGTGAGAAAAAACATCATGACCACTGACAGATGAGGATGGATTATATTGTAACAGTGGTGCAGTCTGGGATATGTTAGACAGTAGGTGAACAGTTGGCTCCCATAGACAAAGTGTGTGTTTGATTTGGGAGAAATGGGCAGATGTAAAAACCTGAGTGACTTTGACTAAGGCCAAAGCAGCATGGGTAGATGACTGGGGCTGTGGTTGTTAAAAATAAGTTCCTTTCCTCACCACTTTTCCTCAACCTCGACTAGGCGTTTTTTAAAATCAACTTTATTTATAATACATGGATAACGTACAGTAACAAACTCAGTGCTATGGGCTACAATTCAATAAGGTTTGCTGTCCAACACTAATAATATAATAACATGAAAGGAATATACAAGTTGAGAAAGTTGAGCCATTAGAATAACAGAGATAAGGAATTGTGTGATGGGTCCAGACTGACATGTGTTCAGACAGAATATAGTTCTGTTAAGCGATCAGTGTATTCTGCTAAAGAGATAAGATAGAAGCATGAGGCTTCTTAATTAGAACTGAAGCTCTGATCATGTGATACTGGACTGGTGCCTTCCCTAGTCCAACAAGGGTGAGCTGACCCTACTGACAGTGGGTCATGGAGGAACAAACCATGGACTGGCTGAGTGTTGGAGGATGTGTTGGAACAAGTCTGAGCTGTAGAGAATAGCAACAGAAGAACATAGCATAACACAGATACCATGTAAAAAAAAAAAAAAAAAGTAAAGTGATACAAATAATAAAGTAAGTAGTAATGATAGTAGTGATAATTTCAGTATTATTGCAAAAGTAGCAGTAATACAAGAAGCAGTACTAGTCATTTCTAATTAAAACAGCAGGTGTTGAGCTGGGTTGTAGGAGCAGAAGGAGGCCTATCATCGCAGGTCTGACTCTACAGCTCCAGAGGAAGAAATACCTGCAGAAAGAGACAGAAGAGGAGAGACAGACGGAAGAGCACAATACTACAGGAAAGAGGAGATATTGAGTTAGTAACATGGGAGGTTAGGGTAATATGGGAGGTTAGATATAGGTCTGTAGTTGGCTAATAAGTCTGGATCAAGACTGGGCTTTTTTAGAAGAGGTTTGATTACAGCTACTTTATAAGACTGCAGCACATAGCCTGTTAACAAGGACAGATTTAACATATGTAATACAGAATTACAAATTAACTGATTAACGTGATTAACTTAGTTTCTAATAGTAACAATTTTATCATTAAAAAAATTAATAAAATCATCAATGCTGAGGGTTATAGGAATACATGGATCAACAGAGCTGTGACTCTCTGTCAGCCTGGCTACAGTGCTGAAAAGAAACCTGGCATTGTTCTTATTATCCTCTATTAATGATGAGTAATAGGCAGCTCTAGCATTACAGAGGGCCTTCTTATACATTTTAAGACTGTCTTGCCAGGCTAAGGTTCTTGCAAGCCTATGTGATATTTGTTTTAGTGTACGGGTTCAAGAGTTAAATCATGGTTCTAGCCTCTTTTGCTTTATTGTTTTCTTTTTTAGGGGAACAATAGAGTCTAAAGTTGTATGTAGCCTGCAACACTGTCTACAAGAGGATCAAGTTGGGAGGGAGTAGCTTCTGTTAAATTGAGATATGACATTGGATTTAGGGCAGAGGGAATCATTTCCTTGAATTTAGCTACTGCACTGCATCAGAAAGATTCTACACAGAAAATCAAAGTGTTAGATTTTCAGTGTTAGAGTTGAAAGTAAAAGCATAGTCATTTCAACTCTTGTTAAAGTCTAATTCAACTACAAGGTAGTTATTCCTCAGACAGTGTCAGTGTTGATACAGAGAGTTAAATGACATACTCTGCTAACAACTCTACAGAGTCGATTTCAGTAGGTAGGTAGCCAGTGTTATTGCCAGAGGTCCAACGTGTCTATGGTCTTTATTTTAGACTGGACGTGACCAGACAACACTCCAACAGTGACCAGGAGCATTGATGTGTGTACATCTAATCTTAAATTACTTACCCAGTACTATTTGTTTTAGCTGGTGGTTTCTGCTAAATATCCCATTTGCTTACATAACGTTAGCAACTCAACTGCCCATACAGTCTATGGTACTGCCTAGTTAATTGAAAAGAATAAACCTGTGTCACATGTCTTGCTATGTGAATTAATGGATCTAGTAACATTTTGCTCATGGGGAAAATAGCAGTTAGCAGTCCACTGGTCCCTTACAGCAACGGAACAGCGAGGTAACATTTTTATTTCCAAGGCGAGGACACGGTAACGGTGTGTCTAGTCCACGTGCTTGGTCTGCACGATGGTGCAGTGGTTAGCACTGTTCCCTCACAGCAAGAAGGTTCTGGGGTTGATCCCTGGTTTGGGTCCTGGTTTGTTGTAGTTAGGTAGTTTGCATGTTTTCCCTCTGGCTTTGTCCCACAGTCCAAGCACATGCAGGTTAACTGGTGACTCTAAATTGCCCAGTAATGTGATGTGAATGATGAATGTTTTTTTGTCTGTATGTGTTGGCCCTGCCATGGACTGATGATCTGTACAGGGTGTACCCTGCCTCTCGCCCAATGACAGCTGAGATAGGCTCCAACCCCCGCGACTCTTAATGGATAAGCGGTATAGATAATGGATGGATGGTGTTTTTGAAATACAGATCAACTCTACAAAGAGTTAAATATTGAGTTCAATTTTACATCCTCTACAGTGTTAATATGGCAGTAACTCTGTACAGTGTTAAAAAAAAAGAATATATGGGTTGCTGCAACTCTCTCTGTCATAGTGTGAAGCATTTAACACTTTCAAAAGTGTTAACTCCATCTAGTGTGGACCAGTATACACACTTCCAAAGTGTTGAATTTAACTCAATAGGTGTTGAATTAACACTGCTGATTTTGCTGTGTAGTTAGGACATTTTTGCATTTTTGTGAGCCTTATTTTAGTTTTACTGTTTTACATGTGATCTCTAGCAGCTGTAGTGATTATTACAGCAGTGAAGGAGGAAGTCAGGTGACTTGTAGGACATAAGAACGAGAGTCACACAGGAGACCACCGTTTGTTTCCCCTGTGAAACTGATCATTTCTCTATCCACAGCCGTTCCACAGATTTAATCATATGTTAATTATTGTCATCATGACGATGAAGGTCCTCTAACCTTTAGGAAGTATTCATTTTAACCCAAACCATTACCCTAAACATAACTGAGTAGGTGATGTGCCTAAACTAAATCAGACTGTGATGATTCCACAACATGTTCCTATTACCATGGTGATGAAGGTCTGGTACGCCTGCTGCTGGTGTACTCCTGTGAGTTATATCTGGGAGTTAGGACAAGTGACCACTATGTTCATCTAGGTTGGGGATCTTGCCTTCAGAGGTCTTGTAGAGTTAATGCCTCACCTGGTTGGAGCTGGTTTTTGGGGCCAGCAGTATGTCAGGCTGGAGATCTTAATGTTTTAGCTCATCAGTGAACTTTTTTTTCCTTTTGAAGTGGCTCAACTACTGCATTTGTAGTCCACTCTGTCAAAGGAGAGCTCCTGTTGTTGCTATTAGAGTAAGAGATGTGTCTGGGAAGTAAACCACTCACTCTGAATGAACCACTACAGTGTCTACATATGGTAGCATGTAGGAATGAATCCTCTTAAATCAAAGCAGGCTAATGAGGAGATGGTGATTTGTTCATTTGGATAGCAACCTGTCAGTGAAGCCTGTTCATTCCCATACATGTTCAGCCAGTGTGTATAACTGCACTGTAGGATATAGGTCAAGATGGGATCAGTTGCTGTGCCCTCATGATGGAAAGGGATTTAGGACAAACACAGAATGACGCCAGTCAGACTGGACACTTAATCTTTCCAGTCCACCATTTTTACCTCTAATGCACACAGCAGATAGTGTTTGACCTGATAGAAATGTCAGTAATGCACTGAAAAATAACATTTTGATGTTTGAGAAAATACCAAAACATAATCGTTTGGGTTTTAAAAGCTTACTAGCTATGCCTGTCTAATATAATATCTCTGTGCATTTAATACTGCTGTAGGCTTTAGAGTTATTAGTTTAGTGTGCCAGTGAGATCAAATACAGAGATCAGTTTTTTATTAGTGACACAGTGACAGTGCTGAGGGTGAAACATAGATAGATTATTGAATAGACCAACATGGAAGCACAGAGCAGCTCATTATTTCCTCTCATTAAGTACTTATTATGCAATGGGTGACTGAGGTTCATACAGTGAGGGCTTAAAAAGTGCAGCCCAGTGCACAGATTCATCTAAAATCAACTACCTCAAAAAAAGAAATAAAATGAACTGACAGAACTCAATAAAAATAAAAGCAATAACAGTGGTGGTTGACATAACATTAAACTTCAAGATCAGACAGCAGGAATAATAAACCGTATTGTAGTAAACACACCATCATACAGTGTGAGAAAAGAGTGGTGAGTGAAAATAAAAAATAAATAAAGAAGTAAATTAGTGGCCTGAATTCAAAGGCAGGGAGCTGTGCCAGTGAAGGCCTGGTTGTTTGTTATCCTCAATCTGCTCCTATAGAAACAGCCAGAAGGCCTCAATGATCTGGCTCATGAAGGGATTAAATGTTCAGAAATGTAGTCTGGGGACAGACCTACAGTTCTGAACAAATATTAGTTATGAGTAGCTGTTAAAAGAGAATCTGAGGATGCATATGAACATGTTTCTGTGGGCCAGCAGTGCCTCTGCACTGTGGATCTGTAACAGCTGGGACAGAAATCTGTGGCTCAGGCCAAACAGAATGATACTGAGAGAACTGGAGAAACTACTCAATACTCACAACACAGAGGTCTGAATCAAATATCATTGTCCTGATTTGGGCTATAAATATCACATCCACTGATGTCCATTTTTACTCTAGTGCCCCCACTGTCCAAATACCCCTGTATTTTATGGGGTGTGTTTGTCTGATGAGCTCATGTGACGCTGTGATGTGACCCTAAAACTGTAAGAGTCTCTCACCAAAGTTCTAGGTTAGTGCTGTGAACTCTCCTCTTCAACACCAGTTACAGTGCAGATCAAACAAAGAGACACAAACAGCAGCCTAACCCAGCCTTGTAATGTCAGTGGGATAAGTAAGAATTTCCCATGAGATCAGACTATCCAGTCAGCAAAGGATTTAGCCTAATTATTAGACTCTTCAGGTGTGTGTGTTAGCTGATGAATGCTATGATGATGGACAATGCTTCGTCATGTTTTTACATTCACGTGTTTATTGCATGAAGGTGCAGACTGTGGAAAAGGAAATCCAGGATGTGAACATGTTTAAGAGGGTCACTGTACTCTTATCTCAACATGTCAAACTCAGACTTTCTTAATGATCTGAACTGCAGCTGATTATCAGTCTTCACAAAGGAGAGTGCTCTCCTGGCCTGTGACTCTCTACAGATCCTTTACTGAAGTAAAAGTACCAGTACATTAAGGTAAAAATACTCCATTAGTCCTGATGCATATTGCATCAAGTCCTGCATTCAAAATCTTAGATCAATAAGAGTACAGAGGTATTAACAACAAAATGTATCAAAAGGAAAAGTCCTCATTCACTCTGATCGTTACTGATGCAGTGTTTATTGTTGTAGATGCTTGAGCTTACTTACTACCACAAACTGCTACCACTGCTGCTTCTGGATTTTTCTCTCTACTTCTCTGTGAAATATTTATAACTTGAACCACAACATCTTAATGCAATGTAGTAAGTATCATTAAAGCTTATCATTTTTTTTTTTTTTTTACTGTGAAATCGTAATCTGAAAAGTAACCAATAACAACAGTCATCAGAAAAGAAGGTGAAATGTAATGAACCAGAGGTATGTGGTAAGCTACCTCAAAATTTTACTTAAGTACATCACTTCCCACCATTCCAGAATTTGCCAGGAGGGCTTCATGAAATTCATTGACTCCAAAGCCTGTGAATGTACTGTAGGCAGTTCTAGTAGAGTGGGCCACAGAGACACCCAGAGGAGGTTCTGCCATATTACAGCCTTCATCCTAACGTACAGTATCTTCCCAGTGTACACACTGGTTTCTTCATCCATTCCAAGCATGTATCCAGGCCCTCAGAAATACTGAGGTCATACAGTAAATCTCACTACTATACTACTACAACAGAGCTCCACTCACAAAGGAATTTTTAATTTGCTGTCAAACTATAAAATGTTCTGTGTATTTTAAAGAAAATCCCAACATTTCACTTTATATTTATTCATGTAAGTGTAAATTATGTTCTCAGAAAATTTCATCTCCACACACTATATCTTTGCTAGGTACTCTAGGGTTTTTGTCTAAAAACAGTCATTTCTAATAATGTATTGTAACAATGTAATGTATCTCTCATTCTAAAGATATGGGCTATAAAGAATTAGTGTGAAACACCCCAATATGCAGAGTATGTCTGTTATGGCGTCTTCTAATGTTCATTTGTCTTGCCAGGCTTGGGCATAGTACTGAAACCTTAGAACCTCAGAACTAATTCATCATGCAGCATTTCTGTCATGATTTTTGTTCCCAGAATATATTTAACTGTAGCTATGTAGGATTTGATACAGCGAGCCTACAGAGTAGGTGAGTGAGCAGAGTGAGTCTGTTTCTCTGTGTGTTGCAGTTTCTATGCTGACTTTGGTCCCCTCAACCTGGCCATGTTGTACAGATACTGCTGCAAACTCAACAAGAAGCTGAAGGTAAAAGACTGATCAGCCCCGTCCTTTACATACAGGACATTCACTCGGGGAATGTATATAGTCTACACAGTGTATCATATCACTACTGTCACTGTCACTGACTACTACTTAGGCATTTACTTTATTTTATCTCCGCAGTCCTTCACAATGTCCAGGAAGAAACTGGTTCACTACACCAGTTATGACCAGAAGAAAAGAGCCAATGCTGCTGTCCTCATTGGTGTCTATGCTGTAAATATCTCTTTATTTATCTACCACTTCACCATCTTCACCTCTCCATCCATCTCTCTCTCTATCCATCTGTCCATCATAATTATACAATGTAACCTGTTCCCTCCAGGTGATCTATTTGAAAAGAAGTCCAGAAGAAGTCTACAGGACTCTTATCTCAGGAAACAACACAGGCTACCTGCCATTCAGGTACACACACACACACACACACACACACACACACACACACACACACACACACACACACACAAGATTTATGTATATGTATATTTTTGTGTTTAATTTTTAGTAGACCAGAATTGTGCTCATGTATTGCCTGACAGCTGTGAGCTCCCACCTCCTCCCTAACCCTTCTCTGATTGGTTAGAGGCATGAGGCTCGCTCAGAACTTTTAGAGGGGAATCTGCACTGCTGTCAGGCTGTAGTAGAAAGTAAATATTTTAATTGTCACAGTAAAACTGCCATAATTACATGTATCTGTACTAACTAAAACTAAATTGCAAAAAGTGTACTGTATATATCCTGTCATGTTTGGACAGGTTTATGTTTTAGTTTATTTCATGTCTGTATGTAGCTTGGAAAACAACAGGAACACAGACTACATACAAACTTTCAGCTTTGTTGGATTTCCACCTTCACTGCATCTTTGTTGTGGATTTGATTTATTTTTGCCCAACCTAACAGCAAGTGGAAATGATCAAATTCAGACTTTAAAACTGATTATGTATTACTGTAAGGGAGCATTTTAGGTATTTTGCACTGCATTTGTGTAAAGTTAGGGGATTTGCAAGATTAAGGTTCCAATTAAGATTGGTTAAAATTGATGCAGCACCCTCCCTGACTGTTAAACACCCATGTCTTTCAAACTCCACACCACCTGGGATGAGGAAAATCCTCTTAATGTGAAAAATGTAAAAAAAAAAAAATAAAATAAAAAAAATAAAAAACCTTCTGTAAGACTGTAAAATGATATTGGTTATTAGTAGTGCTAACATCTTGGCTACATTGTGTAAAACAGACATTCGACAATTAACAATTAACATATGTATGCATATCTGTGTGTGTGTGTGTGTGTGTGTGTCCCACAGGGATGCAGCAGTGGGAGAGTGTTCCTTCAGCCTCACTGTGCTTGACTGTTTACAAGCAATACGCAAGGTAAAATCCTAACCCACTTTGTTATATCATATGAAACTGAAGTAAGATATTTTAATAGTATTTTGTTATAGGAAAAGGTTGTCCTGAAAAAAACTGATGTGTTCCCATTGGAGGTCAGAGGTCACCTTCACCATTACATTCTTATTCTTAATCCTTTACTCTTATGAAAGGTTTCAGAGGTCAAAAAAAAAAAAAAAAAAAAAAAAAATGAGAGAAATTACATCACAGTATCAGACTTTATTAAAAAAAAATCTCTCTGTCTCTCTCTCTCTCTCTCTCTCTCTCCTCCAGGCATTACAACATGGTTTCCTGGACTTTGAAAACTTTGATGTTGAGGAATATGAACATTATGAGGTGAGGATGACTACAGCATAAACTGACAGAGCAAATGAAAACCATCCCAGTAACAATAAAATACAACAGAATTATATGAAAGACAAGGAGCAGTGAATGTTGAGAGACAGTGAGACATCACCTGTTCTCTGACGTAATCAACAGAAATCAGAAGAAAAGTATTTGTGTATAATATTATATATTGTATATATTTGTGTGTATTGTATAATAATAATACAATATCATGATTTTTACTTCCTAATATGGATGAAGCTCCAAAACCACTGGATCCTGTGTTAACTGTTATATAACCTCTGGCATCATTTGATGCCCCCGTCTGGCATCTTTCAGACCATATGTCAGAAATGTATAGTCTCCAAGTCTAAGCTGAGTTAACCCTGATAACATCACTATGACATCATCAGGGTCATTTTCTTAGACTTGACAAAGCTCTGCCAGACATTATACAACAGTTTTCACAGGACTGACTGTTTTGGGTAAAATCAGAGGAATTTCACTTTCATAAGCTTCATAAGAAAATCTTGTCGTTATGGTTCAGCATTTTTGTGAAATAATCATTTCATGTTTTGTCTGTTTTTAGTGGTAGAACAAATTCAAATACTGGTGGCGACCTGATAGCTGAGTGGTTAGGGCATGTGCCACTCAGGCGCTCAAAGCAGTGAATCCCTGCTTTGACTCCTGATCTGGCTGGACCTTTACTCCATGTCACTCCCCTACTCTCATCTCCCTGTTTCCTCTCTCCTCTCTATCCTCTCAAATAAAAAAGGCAAACACAGTCTTTTTTAGGGAACTGTATAGTGGAGATATTTACATGCTCAGAATTCTAACACTTAGTGCACCAGTTAGTATACAGGGGGTGATTTTGGACACAGGTGTGTACAGATTGTCCCTATACAACCCTTTACTTGTTTTTATATTGAGAATCTGCAGGTCATGGTTGGACTGGTCTTAATTTTAAAAAATATATTTGATACATAGTCCAAAATGTCTTCAGCATGGTTTTTATTTATTATTGCTAATAATGTCAAAGTATCATGACAATTTTACAGTTATATTCTGATTTCAAATGTCACACACAGTTGGAGTAGCTCTGTCTCACACCACATCTCCACCTGCCGTGTCTGTCTCTGTGTCTTTAGCGTGTAGAAAACGGGGATATGAACTGGATCATTCCAGCGAAGGTTCTGGCGTTCAGCAGCCCTCACTCTCGCAGTAAGATAGAGAATGGTGAGTCCGATCCCCTCAAAAACCTGTCCTCTAAACTTCTGGTTCATCCAGTGTCAACACTGGCTTTTCTAAGGTCCACAGAAAGAAGGCAGCACATTTTTACCACCTCTCAATCGTTATATCAGTGATATACAAAGTACTGGAATGAACATGTCCCAGCTTGTTAATTAATACCACTGTGATTCAGTGCCAGTAAATCACAGTGCCTCTTGATGTTTCTTCCAGGTTATCCTCTCCACGCTCCTGAGGCGTACTTTGCATACTTTCGCCAAAATGACATCACAGCCGTGGTCCGCTTAAACAGGAAGTTGTATGATGGCAGGCGGTTTGAGAACGCAGGATTTGAGCACCATGATCTTTTCTTCCTGGATGGGACCACACCCTCTGATCTCATCGTCAGACGCTTCGTCCATGTGTGTGAAAGTACAGAGGGCGCTGTGGCTGTGCACTGTAAAGGTGGGAGTAGTGGAGGTTTTTTTGTTTTGTTTGTTTTTTCTTTTTTTGCTCCTGGTAAAATGATGGAAAATCATATATAGAGAGCAGTGTGCTGCAGGTCTAGGTGTTAAAGCTTTTATATAACATTTCTCTCCTGACCTTCTCTCTGTAAACACCATCCAAACATAGCTGGCCTGGGCCGCACAGGCACTCTCATCGGCTGCTACCTAATGAAGCACTTCCGGTTCACTGCAGCTGAGGCCATTGCTTGGATCAGAATCTGCCGGCCTGGATCCATCATTGGTCCACAACAGAACTTCTTAGAGGAGTGAGTCTCAGTCTTAGTTTCATGCTCCAGATGTGTATTAATCTGCAGAAATCCCCAAAGATGCACAGTTTCTCCTGTTTACATTTGATTAAAAAACTACTGAAATTGAGTGTTTCTAAGGATGTTTTGAGTGTTTTTGGATGCAGAGGAGATAGCTCTACATTTTATTTCTGTCATCAGTTATTGTGCACAGAAGAGATTTTCTTCCAGCAACCATACCTGACGCAGGCAGGCTGACTATGCAGTGTGTGTGTCCCCCATGTGTGTGTAGGAAACAGTACAGTTTGTGGGTCCAGGGTGACGTCTATCGCTCCAAACAGAAACTGGTTCAACAAAGACTGAGTCGGCGGCAGCAGCTACAGCAGTGTCAGCAACAGCAGCTTCACAGCCCTGACTCAGAGGGAGGGAAACAGGAAACCATGTCCCGCCTACTCTCAAGCATGGACGATCTGTCAATCAACACCACTCTCTACAAATCATACAGCTTAGACGAGGTTAGGGGAGGAACTTTCTGGTATCGTTATTATCGCTCCCTTTTAAATTTGATTTACCATTTGATCACAAACTGACAATTCTCTCTCTCCTCACCCCCGTCTGTTTGTCTGTGTGTAGAATAACTGCAAGGACAGCAGTCTGACTCAGGGAGACAAACTGAGAGCACTGAAGGGAAAGCGACCACCGAGATCAGTCTCATCCTCCTCAAGGTACACTGCTGTGTAGGTGTGTGTGTGTGTATGTGTGTGTGAGAGAGAGAATGGTGAACCATTACATTTCAGGGTTATGTGTTGGTTTGTGGTTAAGGTAACTGTTCTGGTTTGAGCTAGGCATATATTAGAGCATTTAACTTATTTGCTTTCTTTACCTTCTGAACAGAGCCATGGCAGCAGTGCCCCCCTGTTTCCAGTCTTTGTGCTAATCTAAGCTAACAATGTAGCTTCCTATTTACATGTGAGTGGTATTGATCTTCTTATCTTATTACTGGGGGGGGAAAGTGACAGATTTTTAAAAATGTTAAACAATTCCTCTGAGGTTAGGACAGTTGCCCAGGGAGAGATTGTAGGTCAGTGCGGTGTTCTAAAAAGTGGAGGTTCATCTAATTCATTCACTCATTCATAATCCATTGATATAAAGTTGCAAGCCTTTAGATTTCAGTCCA
Organism: Lates calcarifer; assembly: GCF_001640805.2. Classification (NCBI taxonomy): domain Eukaryota; kingdom Metazoa; phylum Chordata; class Actinopteri; family Centropomidae; genus Lates; species Lates calcarifer. The sequence goes on from NC_066836.1 coordinate 24,124,887, forward strand.
TGCTGAAGTGTGGTTTCATGCAAGTCTCATTCATTAAGCAGCCTCTGTGTCAAAAATACAACAGAAGGCCAACATCACAGCCAAACAAACTCACTTTGATTTAATGAAGAACTCAGTCAGCGATCAGTCTCTCTCCATCTTGTCCTGAGCCAGTGTGATCTGATTTCATGCTGCACACAGCACAAGCAGTGTCACAGGATGCAGTAGGAGCTGGTTTATGTTGCATCAGGACTAGTCTGTAAGACAAGTTGTCCGAACCACTTTGGAAATCAGAAGTGCTTATAGCTGTGCTGGTCCACACAGGTGTATTCCCTTGTTATTTACATACAGTATACAGGTTATTCATGTTTTGTATGTATGTTACTTTCATGCAGCATATACTGTGTGTGTCATATTATGTGATGATATTTATTCATCCTCATTCTTGTTTGCTCAAAGTCTCCAATCAAAATGTTACATTTTGCTGTCAAAAGATTGTATTGCATTTAATGTTTCCTCTTTGTCTCTTGTTCAGGTTAAACCTGTCCAAGACGTCTCACTGCTCCATCCTCCCACCGCCTAAGTCCACTAAAGTCCCCCTCTCCTTCTCCTCCTCTTCCTCCTCTTCTAAGATGCTGGTACGAAGCTCCTCCTCCTCCATCACACAGATCAAGAGGTGAGTCCCTGTGTTTTAAAAGGTATTTTTAAGAGTTCAGTCAGCTGGTTCGAAACTGTACAGTCTGAACAGGTGACTGACAGTGTGACTTTGTGATAACACCAGTGCGCAGACATGAATGCCTTATTTTTTCTCATGTCGTCCACAAGGTTAAATATACAGAAAGAGCCTCAGTATGAATCAATAAAATCCAAGAAGTATTCCTCTCCCTCTCTAACGCTGACTCTGTCTGTGTCTCTCTCATCAGTCCCTTCAGCCTCAGTCTGTTCAGCACCAGACCTGCTGTCATTCACTGACTTCACAGAAGGGACGTTTTCATTCTGCTCACAGGCTGAGTCCAGGTCTCCACTAACATCCTGTGGTCTTCTAGGCCTTAAACATTTGTCAGCCTTGACAAATTATTTGTCTGACAGAGTAACTGCACTTACTTACTACTTACTGCAGAGATTCACAGAAACAACAGCTTTTCACAGTCCACTGAACAAAGGCCTATATTCATAATTAGTCAGTAGATCATTGGTCACCTGAACCAATACGTGAAAAAAGAACTGGCAAAATTCATATCCTTGTCTCAAGTACATAATAAGCAGATGGTATGTTATGTAATTATAGGGAATGAACATGACTTTAAAATGAGAACATGAAAACTGGATAACCTCTAAACTGACAGGAAACTTCAGGTGAGACTTAGACTTTCTCACATCAGCTGCGTCATTCATGCTTCATAATCACTGGTTTATTCATTAGCTGTTTAGCTACCAGCTGATTAGTAACATCCAATTATATACATTCAAGCATACATATTGTACATTATAGCATATTCTCTGTTCTATTCTCATGCAGATTTTTCAGAGCTCCTTCAAAGGGCAGCATCAGTACTGAACTATTTGTATTTGACTTCCTTATATTAATGATAAAACCTCACATCGAGTTTTAAGGCACACTGGAAGTGTAGTTTCTGGAATATTCTGGAAATCTAAAATGTTTTGCATTAAGTGCTTTCATTGTGAAGCTCTCCCAAAACAGACCCAAAATGAAACCAAAAAAAGAATGGATGTAAAGTATCTGTTTAACCCAGAGCTGGGTAGTCCAATGTTTGCCTTAATCCTCAATTCTGAGAATGATCAAGCTCTATAAGAAAATGACATTAGTGAGTTAGATGGGAAAGCTGTGAAAAAATCTGTGGAATTTGTGGAAGAAACATTTAATCTATAGTATTTATAAACCATTACAGAAAAACTATGGATCTCATTCACAGAGGAGACCACAGGCAAACACTCAATAACGGGGCGGCTGTGGCTCAGGAGGCACAGCAGTCGTCCACCAATCAGAAGGTTGGTGGTTCGATTCCTGGCTCCTCCTTGCCGAAGTATCCTTGGGCAAGATACTGAACCCCAAATTGCCTCTCGTGTGTGTGAATGGGGTGAATGTGCTTTGAGTGGCTAGAAAAGTACAGTCCATTTAATAACCACAGCAACTTACATCAGTAAATGGCAGAAGCATTTTTAAAATACTAATAACATTTAGCTTATTTACTCATACTGAACATCCTGCACAAATGGATTAATATGAAATATAATTATCTACATTGAATAATGCAGCTGTATCTCTGACTAATTATCAGAATGTACACTTGAGTATTAGCATGGGTCTGACAGAGACACAGTGATGAATTTGATGTCAGCCTGGTGCTTTCATGTATTGGTTCAGGTGACAGTCATTCAAACCTTCAGCCTGATTAACCCTTTATTTACATCACATCACTGGAAATAAATTAGCTTAACTCCACACACAGTGAAGGGATTTTTGGATTGAAGTGGTGGTTTACTTCATCAGGAGCAGTTAGTGAGGGAGTGGCTGTGTACTGTACATCACTTTCATATGTATCCTCCTTTTAATGTAACATTGTAATGTTAAAACAATGGACAAATAATGTGAGCAGACACGTGGAGCAAAGCCATATGACTGCAACTGCACTTATTATTAGAACCTTAATACAGTAAATGTTTTTGAACAAATAAATAAAATCTATAACTTATTAATAAGCTAAATGCTGAGTCTGTACATTTATATACATGTGAGTATATATATGTATATATATATATATGTGTGTGTGTGTGTGTGCGTGTGTGTATATGGGTTAGGGTTAGGGTTTTATATAAATATATATATATATATATATAAAACTTTGGATCAAATTATAAAAAACGTTAGATATTTTTGGTTGCCAGCAATGAACTGTGGCAACTAAAATTGTCATTCATGCCTGTCATTCATAAAGGAAACCTCTTCTGTTTGTGTATGTAGTCATCTGAGCAAATATACTTTTTGTTTCTTGCAGTCCAAATGCTTGCAATGCAAATGTCATTTGTTTTGAAATTGTGCTGTTATTATTATGATATAGACTGTATATTAATGTGGTTATGAATTATGTGTGACCATCATTGCTGGTGCATGTTGTTTTGGGAATGTGCTGTACTGTCTAATCACTGGCTGACTCTAAAGAAACATATAATCATTTGTGATATAAAGTTTGATAAAAGGGTTGTCTTTTGTGTTGCCGCAAAGATTATTTTTTAAATGAAGAATAAAGATTGTTGATGAAACAATGAGTCACGTTATCCTCTATTATGTAGGCGTACTAGCGAAATAGAAGAATGTGGACCTTTGTTTTATTTCATATCCCAAGGGAGCTAGAAGATTACACCGAGGGAGTTCAGTCATTCAAAAACAGCAGTTACATGCTAAGAGTTTAATCAGGCAATGAGCAACACGTGCACATGGGCGGGGAGGCCAGGTGAGGCAGGTGGCAGGAACACTGAGGTAACTGCAGGACAAGTAAGACTGACAAAGTCTGCAACGACAGAGGATGTTAATGAGAGGCAGCAACTACAGGCAGAGGTGGCTGACATGACAGAGGTACTCTGATTATTTACGTAAATAACACAAAGTCCTCAAAAGTACAGCACAAGTCAAAGTCCTACACAGACCCCCTGCAACACACTTACAGATAAGCGGTATAAATGATGGATAGATATTCTGCATAAAAAATGGCCCCTGTAATTGATATATCATTATATATGACATTATTAGATTGCTAACACACCATTTTACTGTTGTGGCTGGCCTAGGTAGTTGAATTCCCTCTAAAGAGTCACAAGATAAATTGGAGAGGTTGTGTGATGATTGATGGAGTAGAAAAGAGGAAAAAACAACAGACAACAAAAAGTCCTGTGATACAAATCTGTATTCAGGAGAGTGCTCTCTTTGCTGTGACTAACAACACAGATACATCTGATACAGGACAGGTGGCTCCAATTTGTACATGGTAATTACAACTGTAAAATAAGTGTAGTGAAGTAAAAAGTCTGAGATGTTGTAGTAATGTAGTCTTTAAGAACAAAGTAGAAAAAAAGGCAATTACTCAAGCACAAGTACTGCTAAATTTGACTTGAGTACATCACATGTGCTGTTGTTGAACTCACTGTGTTACACTGACAAGTGTTTCTATTATTGTGTCCATCCATTTACAGCAGTGAAGGTAGGCAAACAGGCACACCTCTCTGTATCATGCAGCACAAGTCAACAGCAACACACAAATGACAAATGACCACTATGCTGTCCCCAGAGTTAAAAGAAGTCAGCAGGCTTCTCCTATCGAGCCCCCTTCCTCTGGAACAACCTCTCTATTGATATTAGACAGGCTGACTCAGTTCAGGCCTTTAAATCAAACTAAAAACTCATCTTTATGCCTTAACTTTTAACTAGCACATTATTCTGGTTCCTATTTCATGTTACTATTTTTCCTTTGGTGGGTTGGGTCAGTCTCAATGCATCAGTTAAGCTTAGTAGTTCTTAAATGTTGTCCATGATGTCCTGCTGACGAGATTACTATAAACCGTCTTAATATCACTGCATCACTCTAACTGTGTGTTCTTCCCTCAAGCACATCAGTGCCCAGGCTGTGCTTCTCTCTCTCTCTCTGCTACTGTCTCTTACTGCAGGGCTCTGCCTCCAGAGCTGGAGAGTCTCCTGCTGCTCCCATGATCCAGCTCAACCCATGATGCAACAATAATTAAACATTTATTAGTGTTAGTGATAGTGTTAGGGCTATTAATGTTTCACTGTTTTGTCATTATGATTCCTTTAGCTATAATAATAATAATTATTATTATTACTATTTACATTTTGACTTAGTCTGTGTATCAGCAATGTTATCTTTCTCTTACCCCATCCCTCCACCCTCCTCTCTCTGTCTAAACCCAACCGGTCGAGGCAGATGGCCGCCCACCCTGAGTCTGGTTCTGCTCAAGGTTTCTGCCTCTTAAAGGAAGTTTTTCCTTGTCACAGTTGCCTAGTGCTGCTCATGGTGGATCTGTTGGGTTTCTCTCTCTAAATTGTATAAGATAAAGAGCACGGTGTAGACCTGCTCTATATGTACAGTGCCTCAAGATAACTTCTGTTGTGAATTAGCGCTATATAAATAAAACTGACTTGACTTGACACAGCTGAGTCAACACGTCTCTTAAACAGTCTCAACACTAACTCAACATCATAACCACAGTGAAGGAATGTTTAGTGCAGGACTGTTGTATTTATATTACTGCATTTGTTTTAGCTCGTTGTACCTAATAAAACTGCCAACTTAGTGATTATCGTTCTTATCATAATGTTGAGTTCCTCTGCTTGTGCTTGCTATTTGTTTAGAGATGATGATGGATGATGGTCCATGTAGTCGGCTGTAGTTTTTGAGGATTTTAATGACTGATGATGTATATAAATACATAGTAGAATATAAATTATATACGTGAAATACGTTATATCACTAAATGTAATAAAAATATTACCACGCACCACCTTGAATTTTGTCCATCCTGTTTAATCATGTCACCAAATCATTTCATGATACAGTTTCTTCATGATGATTAAAAAATTCAGTGTGCTTCATTTTGTCCACATCATGCGTTGTTTGGGGAACGTTTAGGACCAAGTGTCTGAAATAGAGTGGTACTTAAAGGAAGAGCAGATACAGACCTTTGTGATTAAAGAACAGCCTTAAAGCCTGTGGTTTTACTCCCCTGACAAGCTGAGTTGTATTGAAATGATTAGGCTGATGGTTCAATTTTCCATAATGACTGTGCCAACATGCACTTGTTACTTATACCTGAATGTGTAACTTTTTTTCTTTGGACATCTTTAACCAACAGAAAGTCAAATGGTTCCTTCAAACTATCTGGAAGCTGCAGAGTGGATGAGTCCTTCCAGAATATTCACCTGGAAGAAAAGATGCAGAGATGCTTTGAGTCGTCATGTGAGCCGACCATCAGGTATCTGTGTCTCTGACTAATTGAGAAAATCAGCTCACAAACTGCATTGAATGCCTCACAGCTAGCTAGTGCACATGTACACAGACAGCAGTGTGGTGTTAAGTAAAAGCCAAGGATTACATGGGGTGCTAGTACTGTACAGGAAGTTTGACAAAAGATCTTTGATTGCACTAACTAATAACTATGTCACATATATATTTCCCTGACAGAATAGATTTTATTATTGTTTGAGTTCGTTTTGATGTTATTGTTATGATTGTGGGGAGAGTTTTGTGAGCAGTTCTGCCAGCCTCTAGTCACAGTGTGTCCCTACAGTTACCTGGCACCCCTAAGCATTTACCTAAACCATCTACATGGCTGCCTGTTCCACAGTTTTACCTGGCTGCTCTCTCCTACACTGAAGTTCTTGAGCTGGTAGACTGTCACCTGTCCATCACTGTCTCCCACTAGGACACAGTCTGTTTGTGTGGCAAACAGCAAGGACTTCATCTTCACACCAGGGGCAGCAGGCTGCACAGCGACCGGGTCCAGGCTGGAGGAGAGACACAGGAAACGTCATTGACGGTGAAACCGAGTGAGAACAAAACAGACAGGTTCTGTCCTCAGTCTGACTCACATGCTTGAGTTCAGGTCCCAGATCTCCAGCTGTCCCTCATTAATGGCTCCAAATACAGTGGCCCACTTTGGAGACCACTTGATGTCGTACACTGCCATCTGAGTGGAGGTGAAGCCTAACACGGGGTTAAGGCAGTCCTGCTTCCACAGCTGGATGGTCCAATCAGAGGAGCAGCTCAGGAACACATCAGGACTGAGTGGACACCATGCGATGCAGTTCACGGGACACTGAGAGGGAGCAAGATGTCAACATCACTACGAATCTCTGTGATTACTCCACCCTGTGACACAACACAGATCTACTGCACTGACTATTTCATCAAATTGTCAAGTTGACATTTATTGCAAGAAAAAACGAAAATCATTTTTCATTTGCCAAACATGAGCAGATTTACAGGTATTTACCAACATGTTGGGTGCGGGCCAACATGCAGCTACAACTGCTAATGATGTTTCCAGCCGAGGTAAGAATGTCCTAAATCATGACGTTTGATAAAAGAGCCTAACTCAGCAGAAATGTCTGCCATGTTACCTGTGTGCTCATGGCCTGTATGTTAGTTAATGTGAACATGCCAATAAAACATGTGATACAGTAAATAAAGGGACCAGTTCATAAAGGTGCATCTACAGGGTACCTGAGGAGCATTCATGTCAAAAAACTGCATTGCATTTTTATAGGAAACAGCTGAAGGTACAGAACATGGTGTATTGTGGGTTAGAGCACTGATGGATTTTATAAGTTCAAGTTTGAGTAAATGAAATATAAGCTTCTGATAATAGGCAAAGACCTCAAGGCTCCACCAGCCTCATCAGAAGGTGGCAGAACCTTTCATCTTCATGGACTTACAAAGTGTTTCCTGAAAGTCTCCAGAAACTGTTGACTGTTGGAGCAGGAGCATTTGTGGATGAAACCTTCCCACGTACCAACCAAGTAGAGACTGGAATCCTGCAGGAACAGTAAGAGTATGATGAGTGTGTATGTACAAAGTTAAAGACAGAGAAACACAAGTCTAAAAAGCTGTCAGTACTCATTATACAGTTTGTAGCTTAACAGCCACAGTCCTGCATTAACCCATGAGATTTCAGTAATATAGATTTCCACAGAGACAAGCTTAATAGCACGAGAGCTACTGTAACATCAGCTGAAACCATCTGATAATCTGCCAGATATCTGTTACAAACTTACTGTTGGATGGAAGTCAAAGCACAGACCAGGAGTTAAAGCTGACAGAACACTTTCTGACTTCTTTTCTGTGTTGTTCCCTCCAGCCTTCTTCTTTGCATTATGAATCCTCTTGAGCTTCATCAGGTCTACGACAAAAGATGCACAACTGCTTTGAACAGTAATGTAATAACAGTATGCCTCATTTTTTTATGTTTTACAAACAAAGAAGGAAACTGGATATGAGCATATTCCCATAGCATTTTAAATATTAAATGTATGGTTCTGATGATGCTAACTACCTTTGCAGTTCCAACAAAACAAAAATGTTTAATCATAATCTTTCACATTAAGTTAAAATAAATAAATCCAATGAGACATATTGACAAAATTCTTGTTTCCTTGTCCTTTAAACTTATCTAAGCAGGGTTCTACAGCAGAGGTTCCTAATTGACTCTGATTTTTATGTATACTCTTAATGTCTTTATCACTATGCTCACTAAACTGAATTGACAAATGTAAAACCTTTGCCGGCTGCTCACTACAAATACCTATGCAGTCGAGGCCATTGTTGAAGACAAACCACTTGGTGATCCTGCCATCAGCAGACACAGAGAAGAGAGCTTCTACTTTCTCATCTCCTGTTATACTCAGCTCTTGTTGAGTCCACCTGAGCTGCCACACTGGACCTAAGTGTTTGTTGGGACACTCACTGCACAGAGATACACACAAAGAAAAAAAAGAGCAATTTTGTATGTAGCATCATTGAGTGCTTTATCTTCTGTGTATCATTTAAGGGCACACACATCATCTTCACCTGCTGCTGATGACAGGTGACTTGTTGTCCTGACTGTGCACATTATAGATAGCGATGCTGCCGTCATGCATCCCCACAGCCAGCTGACTAGGGTTGTTGGCGGAGAAGTCCAGAGAAGTCACAGCGCTGTCACAGTGGAAGACACGCTCAGGCCACTGCAGAGGAGACACATGACAGCAGCTCAAACTCGCACATTAACTAAACTGTCACTCAACCTTGTGTATGCTACTGAGGATGAGGTAACGGTGGGCAGCATTTTGCTGAGGGGTGTGATGTCTGGGAGAGTAAATAAAGGACAAAATAAAGTCATACTGTGGGGTTTTTGAGGGACCAGCAGCACACCAGGCCTGCTCTCTGTGTGCTGGAATCAAATTCACCATAACCCACAGCCAGGAGGTCCTGACAGAGAAAGCAGAGGATATGGAGATATGAGACACACATTTGATTTATTTGGCAGAATTCATGTTAAGTTTATAACTTTTCAAACAAAGAAGATGTGCAGTAGCAGAACTATAAAAGAGAAAATGTTTGCCCACTGTAATTGTAACTAGTATGCTTCAATGCTCAATATAAATACAAATACATTGATGTTTAGCATGCTAACATTTGATAAAATGCACTAAACACAAAGTACAGCTGACACTAATGGGAATGTGGTTAATTTTACAGGTATTTAGTCATAAGCCAAAATAAATGTCAATTTTAATTACTGCAATTCATCCTCTGGGTACCATGAATGTTTATACAAAATTCAATTGCAATCAATTCAGTAGTTGTCTAGATATTTAGTCTGGACAAAAGTGGTGAACCAACAATGGCCTGACGTGCTAATAAGTAGTGAATACCATTGAGTAGACATTCTACACTACTGGCAGATGTGAAAGAAACATGCCAAAACAGTCAAATACGCAAAATGACAGCCATTCAGGTACAGCAGCAGCAGCAGCAGGTGTGTTACCGGGTTCCTCTTGTTCCAAGCCATGCTGCTGACACTGCATCCTCTGCTGAGCTCACAGCTGAAAGCCCACAGACGCTCCAGAGCTTGAGATCTAGATTTCTCTGTATCCTCCTGTCTCTGCTCCATGGTCCCAGGCTTCACCGGACTGCCCAGGTCTGACACAATCATCGATCAAAACACAGGGAGAACTCACCATTAACGATGTTTATTCACCTGCATCATCGCTTGTGTATCAGTGCTTCTAAAGTAGAATAAATAGGCCAGATGCAAGTGTGAGTGTGTGTTACCTTCTAGTACAGGCAGCTGTCTGTAAGCAGCCAGTTTAGGTTGGAAGGTGTTTCTCAGGATGTTCCTCTCCATTACAAGTAAGCATTGTTGGAAGTTCTCTGATAGCATGATCAGCTGCAGGTCTGACTCAGCATTTACACTGCTTCCAAACACTTCTTCTTTCAGTGAGCTAGCTGCACTGGCTGAGGAGAAATACGAGAAAGTACATATCTGTATCATAATCATAATCTGAATTATGACAGAAAGAATATTGACACTTTGTAATGATATATATAGTGTCAGAATAATACCAAAGTCAGTCTCTGCGCTGGATCTTGGAAGTCATATTCATTTATTTATACATGGAAAGTCATTTCTCAGCAGTAGTTATATGGACCAGACTCAGACTTAATAAAACCCAGACTGAAGCAGAGCATCCTCTCCAGTGTCCTTGATTGTTACCTGTACTGGCTGTGCTGCCCACTGACACGCTCCTCTCTGCACCTCTGTTGGTGTCCATCACAGCCTCTGGATACTCAACTTTCTCTGGTTCAGGGTTGTGCACTGTGTTATCCTGCTCAGGGCCACGCAAAGTGTCATACATGTCCCAGGTGGTAACAGTGGTGGCTGTTGAAAATGGAAACATTTTGTCCACTTTGTAAAGCTGTACACTGAAGGATTAACTCCACAGTTGAAGGTTGCAAAAATTAGTCGATGAGCGGTCATTGAGAGAAAATTAATCTGCAACAATTTGATTAATCACTTAAGATTAAGCTTAAGTTAAATTCACTGCTTTCAGCTACTGTATCTGAATATTGAATTCTATGATAATTAACTGAATATCTTTGGGTTTTGGACTCTTGGTCAGATGAAGCAAGACTTTTAAAGACATTACCTTGGATTGTAAGAAAATGTGGCAGCCTTTTTTTTTTAATTTGCAGAAATTTTATAGGTCAAATGCAGATTTGATTAATCAAGAAATAATCTATAGATTGATCAATACTGAAAATAATTGCTATTTACAGTCCTAGTGCAAAGCCAGAATCCCAGAGTGTGAAATTTTGTCATAATTAGCATTTTAATTCTTATGATGTTATGACCAAACATGTGTTTTGTGAGGTTACTTGACCTTTAACCCCTGACCTTGAATAAATCAAATCAGTTCATACTTGACTCCAAGTGAATATTTATGTCAAATTTGAAGAAACTGCCTCAAGATGTTACTGAGATACCGTGCTCATGGGAATGGGACAGACAGACAGAGCTAAAAGGAGAGTGTTGAGAGAGTTATGATGAATGACCACTGCTTGAATAATGTTGTTCCTTCCTTCCTTGTCTGCTGGATGTTAAAATAGGCAACAGTTTCTTTACTTGTTTGCATGACGGCTTTATAATGTGATAATAAATCAGTGTTGTGTTTTCAGCTTGATCCACCACCAAGTGCCCATATGAAAAATTCATTAATGCTACTTTACGAATGTCAGGTCTCAGGGAAAACAATGAGCCTAACCTGTGTCCACCATGGCCATGCTGTCAGTCTGGACATGTTTGTTTTTAGCTGCTCCATTCAGTGTCTGCATTGATCGATCGACGTACTTATCATTGCCCATTCTGTTCCTGCAAACTTCAGCATACTGGTTGTTTTTCTCTCTGTAAAAACAAGGCGAAGATGACACTCAAAATCAAAAAATATACATTATCTAATCTCTAATCAATAGATGAAACTTGTCTTGGAGTAGCACTAATAAGTTAGATTCGTACATATTTTGGATCTTATCAAGGAATTCAGGAAGAGAACTTCACTTACGTGATAGTTTCTGCATCATCAGCATCCACTGACACAAAGGTGCTGGGTATATCCAACAGTGACATGCTGTCTGTTTCACAGATGTACACATGTATAAGTTCTTTCAGCATTTCTTCTGTCACCTGTTCTTTCACAGTGTCTCTTTTCCCCTGCACATCTGGTAAGGACATGAAAAAGAAACTTTCACCAAGTACAACAATAGTATATTACAGCTATCTGCTACAGAGAGGTGGTCAGTCATAATAAATGTGTAATGTTGTAAATGTAACTGTATTTCGCTGCATTTAGTTTACATTGAGTTAGTGTCATGAACCAAGTATTCCACCAAACCTGGGAAGTTGATGGGTATGTCTCGTTTGGTAAATGTATCCTCGATCTCCTCATTCGTCGACTCTATTGTAGACTGGCTGGATATTCTGCTGCTACCTAACACTGACCTGAGAACAGTTTATATTTTTACAAGGTGACATTTTACACTTTACACAGGGTACAAAAAAATAGATTTTTTCTGTCTACTTACTTTCAGCTACTAAGGATGATTTCACTGATTTATTGTTGATGCCTTTGGTGTCAGGGTTTGAATGTTTCCTGTTTTATTTTGGTATTTTTGTCTTGTCTTCCTGTTTCCTGTCCCTTGGTTACTCCAGTTCTCTTTACTTCCTTGTCTTGATTACTGTCCCCGCCCTTATGTGTTTCACCTGTGTCTCGTTATCTCCTTGTCTAGGTGTATTTAGTCAGCGTCTCTTCTTCTTGGCAGTTGCCAGATTGTCTTGTCCCTCGTGTCAGCTTTCCAGCGTTGTTTCCTGTTTTTGACTTCTTGTGTTCCTGACCGTTGCCTGTTTACCTGATTTTGGATTTTCGCCTATTCCCTTTGGACACTGTTGCCTTATCGGACTGCCTACTCGTGTACTGGACCTTTGCTTGTAATAAAGAACCTGAACTTTGATTGTGTTTGAGTTCTGCATTTGGAGTCCTGTCCTGCCGTGTGCTTGATAGTACAATCTGGCCACAATATGGACTCCGCAGACTCAGATCACCTCCGGTCTGCCCTCAGAGCCCAGGGGCAGCGGATCCTCCATCAAGAGGAACAACTTAATGCTCTCCGTCAAGAGATGAGGGAGATGACAGAGCACCAGGGGCAGATGCTCTCGGCCTTGGGGTCTCAGCTAAATTTCCTGGTCGACCATGTTCAGCGTGGGCCTCAGTCATCTGATTCTCCTAGTTCTGCTTCGCCCCCAGCTACTCAGGATGCAGAACCCCAGCCATCTTCACCGCCTCCAGGGTTGGGATTGAATCCCCACGTTCATCTCTCCAGCCCGGAGAAATTCTCTGGGGATACGGGAGATTGTCGCTCGTTTCTTGCTCAATGTGAACTTCACTTTGAGTTTCAGGCGGCCTCCTTTTCTACAGACAGAGCCAAGGTTGCCTATATGATCTCCCACATGTCAGGGCGAGCCGAGGCTTGGGCTACTGCTGAGTGGAGTCGTCGCTCAGCAATCTGTGAGTCTCTTCCCTTGTTCATCCGGACTCTTACACAAGTTTTTCAGACTGTTTCTCCGGGCCGTGAGGCTGCCAGGTCCTTAGCTGCATTACGGCAAGGGAGGCGCACAGTTTTAGATTATGCCGTTGAGTTTCGCACTCTAGCGTCTGACAGTGGGTGGAACCAAGCTGCTCTGTGTGATGCCTTTTTTAATGGACTGTCTGAAACACTCAAGGACTATCTCACACCACTGGATTTACCCTCAGAACTCGAGGCTCTCATTGCCTTGGCCTCCAAGATGGACAAACGACTGAGGGAACGGCAGAGATCTCGCCTCTCTTCCCATTCATTTCCTCACTTCCCTCAAGTTCCTAGTCGTCCTCAGATGAACTTTGAGTCCTCCAGGACACCACCTGGGTCGACGGAGGCACCTATTGTTCCCCCGGCAGAGCCCATGCAGGTGGGTCGCACCCGGCTTTCCTTGGAGGAACGTCAGCGTCGTATGGATGAGGGTTGTTGCATCTACTGTGCACAGATGGGTCACTTCCTCGCCAATTGTCCCATCCGTCGTGGTGGGGCCTCTAGAAGTCGTGAGAGCCTGGTGAGTAGCACACTCACTTCTACTAAGACAATGCGGCTGTTCCCCACAGCCACTCTACAGGCTGCCTCTGTTTCCCTTTTGCAACCTGTATTAATTGATTCTGGGGCTGACGCTAATTTTATGGACTATGAACTGGCTAAGAGACTGAGGATATCTCCTGTGTCTCTAGATGAACCCCTCGAGGCAAGTGCCCTAGATGGACGCCATCTTTTCCAAGTAACTCACCACACTCCTGAGATCTCGCTCTCCTTCGGCAATGTACACTCGGAGAAGCTCTCCTTCCACCTGGTTAATGCACCCCACCATCCACTTCTTTTAGGACTTCCTTGGCTCAAGACTCACAACCCCCATATTGACTGGTCCTCTGGTCAGATCCTCTCCTGGGGTGATGCCTGTCAACATTACTGTCTTTCTGAGAAACAGGCTTTGCCCGTTCCTGTCACAGTTACTGAGGAAACTGGTAGTCTTCCTGTGGACCTGGCTGGTGTTCCCTCCTGTTATGCGGATCTACAAGAGGTTTTCAGCAAGACCAAGGCGGCTTCATTACCGCCACATCGCCCCTATGACTGCGCCATTGATCTGCTACCTGGTACTATGCCACCTAGAGGACGTCTTTTCTCCCTCTCCACACCTGAAATGAAGGCTATGAAGGAGTACATCGATTCCGCACTGGCAGCCGGAATCATTAAACCTTCCTCTTCACCAGCAGGGGCTGGATTCTTCTTTGTGGAGAAGAAGGATAAGTCTCTTCGGCCTTGCATAGACTATCGGGGGTTGAATGAAATCACTGTTAAGAACAGGTATCCCCTTCCCTTGATTTCCACTGCTTTTGAGTTGCTGCAGGGCTCAAAAGTTTTCACTAAACTGGACTTGCGTAATGCATATCACCTGGTTAGAATCAGGGAAGGGGATGAGTGGAAAACAGCATTTAACACTCCTACAGGACACTATGAATACCTTGTGATGCCTTTTGGTTTAACCAATGCCCCTGCCGTGTTCCAGGCTCTTGTGAACGATGTCCTTCGAGATATGCTAAATGTTTTTGTGTTTGTGTACTTGGATGATATCCTCATCTTCTCTCCTGATGAGGAGACCCATGTCCAACATGTTAGGCAGGTTCTTCAGAGACTCCTAGACAACAACCTTTTTGTGAAAGCTGGAAAATGTGAGTTTCATGTGCCTACTGTGTCATTTTTGGGGTTTGTTATTTCTGAGGGTGTGATGCAGATGGATCCTGAGAAGGTGAAGGCAGTGGTCAACTGGGTCACACCTACCTCACGGAGAGAGGTTCAAAGATTCCTGGGTTTCGCCAATTTCTACAGGAAATTCATTAGGAACTTCAGCTCCCTGGCCGCTCCTTTGCACCAACTGACCTCTTCCAAGAACAAGTTCTCCTGGTCCCTTCAGGCTGAGCAAGCCTTCCAGATGCTTAAGCAAAGGTTTGCCACTGCTCCAGTCCTCACCCAGCCAGACGCCCAACGGCAGTTTGTGGTTGAAGTGGATGCCTCCGATGTGGGTATAGGAGCCATTCTCTCCCAGAGGTCAGTAACCGACAACAAGTTGCATCCCTGTGCCTATCTTTCTAGAAAACTGTCTTCAGCTGAACACAACTACAGTGTGGGTGATAGAGAGCTCTTGGCCATTAAAGCTGCACTGGAGGAATGGAGGCACTGGTTGGAGGGTGCTGAACAACCATTCATCGTCTGGACGGATCATAAGAACTTGGAGTACCTTCGAGCTGCCAAAAGACTCAACTCCCGACAAGCTAGGTGGGCTCTCTTCTTTTCCCGTTTCAACTTCACTGTTTCATATCGTCCGGGCTCCAAGAATGTTAAGCCTGATGCCCTTTCGAGAGCCTTTCCCTGTTCTTTAGAACCCAAGTCGGAGGTGCCAGTTCTGCCCCGTTCCTGTGTGGTGGGAGCCATAACTTGGGACATTGAAAGGAAGGTGCTGGCAGCCAACCAGGGTGGTGCTCCTCCCAGAGGTTTGCCACCCAATCGCCTGTTTGTTCCTCCAGACCTACGCTCCAACGTTCTCCAATGGGGACATGCTTCGCTTCTCACCTGCCACCCTGGGGCTCGTCGCACTCAGTTTTTTATCGCCCAACGCTTTTGGTGGCCAGGTATGAAGGGCGATATTGTGGAGTTTGTTGCAGCATGCCCTGTTTGCTCCAGCAACAAGACTTCACGGCAACCTCCACACGGTCTCCTTCACCCCTTGCCAGTGCCCAAGCGTCCCTGGTCAGACATCTCCATGGATTTTGTCACAGGCCTGCCCCCCTCTGAAGGTAATACCACCATCTTAACCATTGTGGACAGGTTCTCAAAGATGGTTCATTTTGTGCCCATGTCCAAGCTTCCCTCAGCTAAGGAGACAGCCGAGGCCGTTCTATACAATGTTGTCCGTCTCCACGGTTTTCCTAAGGACATTGTGTCGGATCGAGGGCCACAGTTCGTTGCCCGATTCTGGAGGGACTTCTGCAAATTGGTGGGGGCCTCTGCCAGCCTATCCTCTGGGTACCACCCTGAGTCCAACGGCCAGACAGAGAGGTTAAACCAGGAGTTGGAGACAGTCCTCCGTTGTGTGACCTCCCAGAGCCCATCTTCCTGGTGCCGGTTCCTTCCCTGGGTGGAGTACGCCCACAACTCTTTGCCCTGCTCCTCTACTGGTATGTCTCCATTTTTTTTGCGTGTATGGTTACCAGCCTCCTGTCTTTCCGTCCCTTGAGCAGGAAGTCTCTGTTCCATCCGCCCACACTTTGGTCCGCCGTTGCCGGGCTGCATGGGTTCGAGCTCGTCGGGCCTTGTTGAAAAGTTCCCTGACCTATAAGAAGGCAGCAGATCAGCGCAGAATTCCTGCTCCCACTTACAGAACTGGGCAAAGGGTCTGGCTCTCCACAAGGGATCTTCCTCTCCGAGTTGAGTGCCGTAAGTTGGCTCCTCGCTTTGTGGGTCCTTTCCCAGTGTCTAAAGTTATTAATCCTCTTGCTGTGAGACTAAAGCTCCCCAGGACCATGAGGGTACACCCAACCTTCCATGTTAGTCGTGTGAAACCTGTTAAGGTGAGTGGGCTGGTCCCTGCCACCAGACCCCCTCCACCCCCCCCGGCTCATCGACGGTGGCCCTGTATATTCTGTGAGGAGACTCCTCGCATCCCGTCGCCGTGGACGCCAGCTTCAATACTTGGTGGACTGGGAGGGTTATGGTCCGGAGGAGAGGTCGTGGGTTGCAGCCAAGGACATCCTGGACCCCACTCTTATTAGAGACTTTCTCCGCCAGCACCCTCAGGATCCTGGGCCGTCAGGTGCCGGCCGTAGAGGGGGGGGTACTGTCAGGGTTTGAATGTTTCCTGTTTTATTTTGGTATTTTTGTCTTGTCTTCCTGTTTCCTGTCCCTTGGTTACTCCAGTTCTCTTTACTTCCTTGTCTTGATTACTGTCCCCGCCCTTATGTGTTTCACCTGTGTCTCGTTATCTCCTTGTCTAGGTGTATTTAGTCAGCGTCTCTTCTTCTTGGCAGTTGCCAGATTGTCTTGTCCCTCGTGTCAGCTTTCCAGCGTTGTTTCCTGTTTTTGACTTCTTGTGTTCCTGACCGTTGCCTGTTTACCTGATTTTGGATTTTCGCCTATTCCCTTTGGACACTGTTGCCTTATCGGACTGCCTACTCGTGTACTGGACCTTTGCTTGTAATAAAGAACCTGAACTTTGATTGTGTTTGAGTTCTGCATTTGGAGTCCTGTCCTGCCGTGTGCTTGATATTTGGTAAATATTTACATATATATTTAACAAACTTGCTGGTGGTTTTCCTACATTGACATAAGGGATCCACATGCTCCTGTCATTCCAGCTGTTGTAAGAGTGCCAGCACGTGTCATGGTACCTGGAGAAAGGCATGGTGAAGCTCCCTGTGGCTGTTGTCTGCTCTGATGCTGATCCAGCAGAGATCTCATCCACAAAGAACCTGCTGGCTTTGGCCTGCACTGCTCCTGGATCTGCCTGGTACAGCGGCTGAGGAGTGACATCATTGTCATCCTCATCAAACACCTGAGGGCCGTCGATTGGAAGCGTAGTGAGCCACAAAGTAACCGCTTACTGTACTTGCTGCAGTTTCAAACAGAGAATACATACAGATACATATGTGCCGCCTGTGTGTGAGTTACCCGGGCAGCTTGTCTCGGAGTTTGAACGGCGCTCTTCTCCAGAACTTTGCTGCCACCGCCCAGGCTGAAACTTTTCCTGCTAGAGAAACCGACGACGCTGTTTGTGTGTCTTGTACTTTGGTTGACGCCATGTATTCCTGACACTGAGATATTTACTGCTCGAGAAGAGCTAGGACGCAGCAAAATGACAGATTAGTATGAGAGTTAGCATGGCTGTTCGCTGTAATAACCATATCCATAAAATGACTTACTGTGACAAGATGTCAACTTACGGTCTCAACACTAGAGTTCGTCTCTTCTTTGTTTCTTCTTTTGCCAGTGAGGTAGACATCTTCTAGCGTTGTTGTGTGCCTGCCTGTGTAGCTGCCATAGCAACGTGACGCCTCGTGCCCCTTCCTGACTGCCTGTAACTATTGTTATATTCGGGGGGGCATCAACACATTTATATCAGTTTATATACAGTTTAAAGGAGAGACACAGTGAGATTTTTTTTAATTAATACATTTTTAATAAAAAAAAATAAGATAAAATCATGCTCAAAAATGGACTATGGACCGTAGATAACCTTCCTCTTAAGCTTAAACCGTCACAGCAGTGGGCTGAATGGCCTGTCTAGAGCAATGAATGAACAATATGTGAGCAACGTGAGCAGAAGGGACAGTCGCCCCCTATACCAGGATTAAGATGCACCAGATACCTGTTTGGAGCCATGACCCCATGTATAGTCCTCCACTGGAGGTCGCCTGTCGATGTCGATTGGGCTTTATACACACCAATCAACAGCCCAGTTCCATTCCAAAACACCCTGTCCACCTCGACACCTTCACTCCTGCCCGATAAGAAAAGACTCATATAATACTGATGATTGATTTGATTTGATACGTACTCATCCTCCTATTAGTCAACGTTCTGAGGAGAGAGAGAGGAAGAGAGAGAGAGAGAGAGATTATAAACACCAGTAACCAGGAGTCCTTGTAGCAAGTGTCAAAATTAGATTTAAAAAAAATTTATGGCACATCTTTATTCAAAGTGACATTTATATTGCCTTCATATAACCTGATCGAAGATCAATATTTTTATGATTGTTGTTCCTGGTGGTTACTTTGCTCAGCTGTGTAGATATAAACAGCACATGAAATTATACTTGGGTGTTTGCCATGTTTAGATCTACCGGAAAATGCATTAAGAGGACGAAGACTGCCAGTCCATCGCAGGACTAACATACATAGACAAACGACCATTCACACTCACACTCACACCTACAGGCAATTTAGAGTCACCAGTTAACCTGCATGACTTTGGACTGTGGGAGGAAGCTGAAGCTGAATTATTTTATTTGTTACATACATTTTTGACCTCTTGAAGGAAGCAACATAGAGTACACTTTTAAACACATTTCAGATCAAGTCCTGAGAATAAAAAGGAACCTCTCATCATATCTTGCATATGTCAGTGAGATGCAAACAGATCCACCAAAGAATGATTTTCAGGTTACTTCTCAATTATTTTATACACCATGTAAAGGTAAAACATTCAATAGTACATTTCACAAGAAGGAATCAGATTAGATATAAGTCAAAGAACAATAGAATGTGTAGCATATATTGTTTAGTCTTTATTTTCATGTCATGACTCCACCGATTTGCTGCAAGAGCCTTTGTCTTTAGGGGACTGGGAAACTGCATCACATTATGGTCATTGTGTTCCTCAATGAGCAATAAGTGAAAGTGTTAGGGATTGTACCTTAACTTATTATGTCAAAGGACACACTACTACCTGTATTTCGTACCTTTTTCTTGACGTTAGAGCAGAGCTTTGACTGAATCTGTCAAAGCTGAAGGTAAAGAGTGGAAACTGAAGAGAGCATGTGCACCATATCAGTGGAATCCCTGTAATCTCTGCTCTTTAGATAAGGCTCATTTAAATGATAGGGTAGGATTACCCTATCCATCTGTCTCTCTGCCCGTGCGTGTCGTTCTGTAGCTATTTTTCTGAGACTACCACAGACAATACAAGCACCTGACAGAAGAGGATGGGAGAGGGAGAGGACAATCAGAGAGTGGAAAGGATTGAAAGAGGCACAGAAGAAAGGCAAGTTGGTGATAAACATACTGCTGTACATTCAAAGCTTCATAACTTAAAACTTAAAAAATATGGTCAAGAAACCATTTGTTCATATGACTGCATGGTGACAGATGTTCCTCTGTGTTTTTCTGTGTTCTACCAGGATGAGGCCACATTCTAATCATCAAGGTTTGAGTTCAGGACCAAAGAGAGATCAAGACCTTTATCTGGGTTGTCTAACAAAACAACACCTGATAATGATATCTGTGGCTGTTGGACTTGTTGTCCTGCTGATTATCATCATTGTCCCAGCTGTGGTGCTCACCAAGAAGCCAGGTATATTCTTAAAGATATTTAAGACAGCTGTACTTTGTTGACAACATTATACATCCAAAACACATTATCAGTTTATTGAACTTAACTTAAGTATTATTCAAGTAAAACTTTGAATGATTGTCTTTTGCTTGTTTTGGAGTAATTAGTATTTATTGGATTGTTGTATTTTTTCTTTTACAAAGTAAGGGATTTCAATACTTTTTCCATCGTGTGTATATGTTAAACCAGTGTTGACACGATGTTCTGCACTCTTGAAAATAATCTGTTAAAAGCCTGTTGTTTGAGTTTGAGTTTGATTAGTCTAATGGCTCTTTAAAAAACACAATAAACATTTCGGTGCATGGAGCTAATATGATCTAGCTAGTCTGGAGGAACAAAGGGTCCAAAAGCATCCCAGGTTCAAAAATATTGAACTGCTGAGTTGTTATTGATTGGATTTCCATTGGTCCATCTATCCATCCATACTGTTTATCCTTTTGAGGGTCACGGAGGGCTGGAGCCTATCCCAGCTGACAATGGGTGAGAGGCGAAGTACACCCTGGACAGACCATCAGTCTATCACAGGGCTGACATATAGAGACAACCATTCACTCTCACATTCACACCTACAGACAGTTTAGAGTCACCAGTTAACCTGCATGACTTTGGACTGTGGGAGGAAGCTGGAGAACCTGGAGAGAACCCACACAGACACAGGGAGAACATGGAAATTCCACACAGAGAAGCCCCGGGTGAACCACTGTGGCACCCTTGTTGATTAGATTTATTAACTGATTTAGCTTTTAATGTTCATTTGTTGCATTAAAAGACAGTTTCTTCCATGATTCATGAAAGACATTAATATCACACAAGCTTCCTGCAATTCCTTCCAGACTGAGCAGGATTCAAAAATTACTCACAGTTTTTATCCTGAAAAACAAATCGGCTTTCAGTGCAACAAAGCTAAACCTGACATTTTGCACATGGATTTGCTCAAGCCCTAAACACAGCAAGCATACAACAGAACAGAGAGATGTGTGTTCGCAGTTGCTGACAGTGAGTCAGACACTTTTGTCAAGGTGAGCTGAGAGATCCCACAGCATACAAATTAAAACTCACCTGAGTCAGGGTAAGTCATATGATATATGTGAAGGATTTTATGTTGTATGATTCTGACATCCTCCATATTCTTTTCTCCTTTGCAGAAGTGTCTCTGTCTATTTTTGGCAAATAATACCCGTTCTTGCCCATTCTGTATCATTTACCAGATTTCTGTCATATTATGTAAATCCCACACAAACCTGATACAGGGTTTCACAACTTTTAGAAGCGTATTTGGCCATTCTAGAGCGAATACTAAACAGCTGCTGTGTTAATATACCATCACATAAGAACTTTATAATGCCATTATCCACAGCTTTGTTTGATTAGAGCAGTCAAGGTTCATGTGATGACACACGCTGTTAATTTTAATGGGATAATGCACCACGTGTGTTCATCACTTGGCAACAGCTATTATGGGCTTCATGTTGACCATAGGCATTGCAGAGAACCACATACTGACTTAACAGAGAATAATTAAATAAAGGGGAACATAAAACTTTATAATTCATTATACTTAATAAATGAAGAGTATAATTCAGTTGTGTAATGTCTTTTGTGGCTCTGGAGGAGCTTTGTGAGCCTGGAAACTACAAATGTAGTGACTCAGGACTCAGGAATCAGGATATCTTGCCATCTGATCTTCAGTCTTTAGTTGCTGCTTTCTGAGAGCAGAATTATAAATTGTTTGAGAACCTTTTAAAGGATCTGCTGATCTTGCAACAGAACCAGCACAACACAGTCTTTGTCCTTTGGTTATTCAGAAACAGACCAAATCAAACTGTATGCTTTTAGCAAAACTAAGAACACAGACAGTCCTTTGCTTTCTTTTATTCTTGTGTTACTGTTGAGTCTCACTTTCATTTTTTAAGTTCTGGCTTTTCAATTAATTCTATATAGTATGTATTTAATGAAATTCCAACATGTTTTGCCATTAATTACATAACTTAAATGTAGCTATTAATAGCCAATAAGGTTAAGGTTAAAAAAAAGTTTTACAATTCACGATTCACAATATAGTTTTGACTAAATGCAAAAAGCTCCACTCATCTGGGTTGACTCTAAAATTAGCCACATCTTTCACACTGGTGTCTGTCAGATTGTTACTTGATATGATCAGTTTTGCACAGGTGGTAGAGCGGCTCTACATAACAGGTCCCAAGCTCTGCTTGTCAAAGGGGCTTTGACCAAGACACAGAACCCAAAGCTGTTATAGGGTATATGAACCTTTTACCTCATTTGAGACACAGGTAGCAGGTTAGTGTATCTCTGAGTTTTACTTTCTTCTTTATTTGAAGATGAAAGCAGTTTAGAGGTCTCCTGCTTCCCATATGAGGGCGCTGCCGTAGTGAAGGCACCATTCTAGTGGATGTGTTGCAATGACAGAACATATGTTTAACAGTTGATTTCTCACTGCAGCAAAGTTAAAAGGCCATCAAATCCATGTAAATGGATTGTACAGACATAATTATAATTCAGAGCACAAAATAAAAGCATGCGTATTGTAATTAATCTTAAGAATTTAACTTAAAATGAACTCAGGAAGTGCAACACAGGAAGAAATAGTAGGGCAAAAATTCCGATCTCTCAACTTCTTAATATGATTCATCAAGGTTTCATTTGATCAAAGGCTGTTATGTGATCACATGACCTGTAGTGTGAATTGTTCAGTGTTGGGGTGGATACACAAGCTGTAAAATAATAAATGGAAAAGTAACTAGGTAAATAGAAAATTGAAAAGTCCAAAGGTTGATTGAGTCATTTTTATATGCACTTGTTCTTGAATTTATCAGTTTGAATAGATGGTGATAACAGTAGCAACAATTCATCAGTCATCAGAGCTGTAACTACCATTACTGAGCTCATGTCCCAGTGTATTTCCTCTAGGAACTAGTGGGTTTTAGGAAACTGGGGGGAGATAATACATCAGATTTTTTATGAATGACTTGAGCTCAAATATGTGAACAGTCTTATACTTCCATATGTTTGTCCAATCATGTTCATCAGCTCCTCCTCCTGCTGTTTCTACTGGTGAAGACATGCTGGACTTCCTACTTCAGTCTGGTGATATTAGCAAACTTGATGGTCTGTTGGCTACCTGGTATCACAGAGCTAACAGCAAGGAGGAAATGAACAAGGCTTTAGCAAGTAAGCACACACACACACACACACACACACACCTATCCATAAAGACAAAATGACATCCTTTGATGGTTATGTTTGTTCTTGGACCTTTACCAGTTAATGTGGTGATTCATTTGCTCAGGTAAAATGATCATCTGTGACTATGAGCAGCATTACTCTCCATGAAATACATGATTTGATAAGAATCTCACCCCCTTAGGTGATGCCATGATCTTGGAGGCTGATGTCACCCTGGAGGGTTATGGAACACCCAGTGAAAAGCCCATCCCTATCATGGCCCACCCTCCTGACATCTATAGTGACAACACTCTGGACCAATGGTTGGATGCAGTGTTGGCCTCAAGAAAAGGTTCTGGACTTAGATAGAACCCACTCAGTGCAGTAGAGCAGAACCAGTCATTCAGTCTGTCTTCACATTCACAAATAAGATTTAAAAAAAAAAAAAAAAAAATCAAAATCATCATCTCTCTGAGTTGCATTAGTTTAATTTAAGAATGAAAATCATGAAAAGCTTTTGATGCTTAATATCTTTCTGCAGGCATGAAGTTGGATTTTAAGTCTCTGGAATCAGTGGGTTTGTCATTAGACCTGCTTAGTCAAAAGAACAGCAGCAGAGGAATAAACCGGCCTGTGTGGCTTAATGCAGACATCCTACGAGGTCCCAATGTGCCAGACTTTGTGCCTCCAGTTAATGGAACCAGGTAAGGGAGCCTGACCTATGTTTATTGTTTATTTGTTTTTTGGTTTTTTTGCCTGTTTTTGAGATTAGAAGCTACTTTAATAAGCTACAGTGGTTTCATGAAATCTAAAGAGAGCATGTGAGAGTGTACTGTATGTACAGAGCAAACAAAACAATGCATAGCTTAATTAACTCACAGCCCATCATGAACAGTACATTTCTCACCACTCATCTCTTTCTTTCCTCCCTCTCCAGATTTCTGCAGTTGATTCAGGAAAAGTTCTCAGATGTGACTTTGTCTCCTGGATGGAAGGTAGAACATGTTCACAGTCTCATTAGGAATCACTGCACCACTATGGATTTTTAACCCAAGCTGGCGATGTCAGTCATTTGTTCAGATGTGGAACAGGCTGATTGTTGAATTGTTGAGATACTTTGCTTAAAAAAAAAGTCAAGTCATAGTGGCACTATGGGAAAAATCAGGATATTACCAAAGTAGTGCAGTACTATTCTTGTGATCCCCTCCATTGGTGTGGCTAAAAATATATATGAGTGATCACCATTAGTTTGTGGGACAAGCTGAGACTGCCCTTCTGTAAAAAAAACAAACAAAAAAAAAGGCTGATAAGTCATCTTGCAACACATAGTTATGTTTTATTGTCAGGTGACCTCCAGCAGCTGCAGTAATTATGACGGGGGGGGAAGGAGGAAGTCAACCTCTGCAGTATAAATAGTGACAAAGTCCATGTTAGAATGGGTGGACTCATTCATTCATTTCCCATTTGAAGCCAGCAGTCTTTGTTGTTTCTTTTATTCATGGTCATTCCACAGCCTCAACTCTCTTTACATTTGTAACCATGACAATGAACTCTAACCTTGAGTAAATATTTATTTTAACCCAAACCAGAACCTTTCCTAAACCTAACCCAGTAGTTTTTGCACCTAAACACAACAAAGCTCCATAAGCTTTACTGCTTTTATTATTGTAACTAGTGATGACATAGGTTCAGTAGGGCTGCTGCTGTAGAGACACGTAGAGATGCTCCAATGGGCCTTATTAGAGGGACAAAGGACCCATATGGTCACTCAGGTTGTAGGGTTTATTTATCCATTGCTTTTTTTCTTTGACACAGTCTGTCCCTTCACATAACCCTCAGGCATTTTCTGCTCCATTACTGGTTAGGATCTAAGAATAGCAGGGTTGTTTCCTGGTGTATAATTAGCATTACTGCCTTATGGGGCTCTGGGTTTTTAGATTTAAGATGTTTTTGTCTGAACTGTAATTTACAGCTGACGTTACATTGTTTCTGACAGGTAGCCTATGCGCCTCCACTTTTCACTGAGACCTACACCAGGACCATGGTAGAAAACATGTATGATATGATCAAAGATGTCCCACAAAGGGTGAGCATCAAAAGACACACAAAAATGACATCAGAAAGCTCATCCAGGGCTAGCTAACTAGCCCTGTAAGTAGCCCTGAGAGTGACTACCACAGTGGTACAGAGTATTGTATACTGCGCTCTCACAACTGACTGCAATCATGTTGTATTTCAACTGTGGTCGTAGAGATCGTATGTAATGAAAATGAGAGGTTGATTCTTTTTGGATTCTCAGGGTCTCAGCGCTGCCAGAGGTGTGGCTTTGCATGTAATAATTGACTAAAGT
This sequence comes from Lates calcarifer, assembly GCF_001640805.2. Lineage (NCBI taxonomy): Eukaryota > Metazoa > Chordata > Actinopteri > Centropomidae > Lates > Lates calcarifer. The sequence continues at coordinate 24,150,705 of NC_066836.1, forward strand.
AGAAATCTGATTTAGTTGACCCCTGCCAGCTGATTCTTTGATCACAGCAATTTATTTCAAATGCCAAGATTTCACTTAAATGCTGGTGTGACTGGTTATTTAATGTGATCTATGCAGCTGTTGTTTGATAAGTTCATTATAGTAGCATACATAATTAAGATGAACAAACAAGACCAGTGACATGACTGGAAGAATGTCTGGAAGCCTCCTCCATGTGATCCACCATTAAATCAGATTTTACAGTGGGACACAGAGAGAGGGTGCTGTTTCTACAGTGACAGATACTGAAGAAGGAAAACCAATTTATCCTCTTATCTAGTGTCTACCAGGTAGTTTTATACAAGCAGAGGTCACATTTAGGCCTCTGAGTTATAATCAACTTCATTTACTGTAATTTGTTGTAACATTAGCTGGTAAAGAACGCATGTTGCAGCATTACCACCATGGTCTGATTTGTAATTGGTATCACTGATATGTGACTGATAACATCTGGAAGTGAATGACAGCTCTAAAAACTCAGTTACAAAAACTCTCTTCCTTCAGGTGACGTTCCCAGTCCATGTCCTGTTGGTCCGCAGTGGCTGGCAGCACATTAGCTGGCTCCTCAGCCAGTCATCGCGGTAACACAACTTCCATCTTTAATATGGCAATAACTGAGATCAATTATTCATTAATGGGAATGACTAATTCCTGTCCTGATAATCCACTGCATTTTCACACACAGAATAATTTGCTCTTTGCCATTTGCTGTGTCTGAGTTTCACATGTATGTTCATGAGAGCTTTCAAATGTATCGTTCTAATCACGCTTCTCTGTGTGTGTGTGTGTAAGTTCATATTCAGTTTCTTTAAAACCATAGAAAACAGACGGAGGACATTAAAAAATCATATGTCTTCACGTTCAGTGACAATCCACAGGACTGTGACACTGAGACTGTTTTTAATGCTGTGATTTTCTTTTCAGTTTCAGTCTGACCTTGTGGCAGGGTTCAGTTCATCCAAACATTGTTGATCTACTGTTTGTTCGAGACAACAGCCACCCTGCCAGAGTCTACTATGATATATATGAACCAACACTGTCTGCCTTTAAAGAAGCTGCAAGTAAGAAAGAAGCAGGCCAACATCAGCAAACAGTCACCCACTTTACAGCGGAGGCTGAGTTTTAACTGTAGAGCTGACTGTCAATCAGTCACAGGTATATTTCAATCATGAATCAATTAGCCTTCAAGTTAAACTTGATTTTATCTAAAACTTACAGGAAAACCAAACCTATGTTTACACAGACCTGAAGAAAACATCCTCAAACCAGCCTTAACCTTTTTAGCCTGTTAGTGGTCAGGATCAACAAATAACAAGATCGTTGCTTCATTTTTCACCAAGGGACCAAATCTAGATTCTAATTTATAATTAGCAATACACCCTCATGAGGCTCCTAGCATTGCTGTAGATTTTTAGCTTCTTTTTGTCTAAATGATGTCATCTGTAATTTTTTTTCCCAAAAAAATAACAATGCGTAAAAACAAATAATAATATATCTTTTGTATGAATAAATACTAAATAGAAAGAAGTTACTGTTTGTTGTTTACTGATGTGTTGTTTACAGGGCAGCAGGGCCGTCTGAGGAGATTCTACCCTGGAGGAGATCTGATGGACTTCCTCCATCCAACTCACAACTCAGACCCTAACTTCCTGTCCACAGTCACACATGGAAACAGCCTGGCTGTCCGCTGGTTTACAGTCACCGACCAGACCTCTCTGCTGGCTCAGCTCTCAGGTACAGGAGATCCAAAATCACTTCATCAGTCAGATTCCTCACAGAGTGGCTTTAAAATACAGAGACAGTCAAGCCACTTTTACATTTAGATTTTTTAAAAAATGACATGATGAAAAACATGTCAGCATGAGGTCTAACATCAGGACATCTCAGATTTAATGACTGTGAGTTATTGTATCATCACAACTCTTGAAATGCAACAATATCACACAACTTCTGCAAAGCATGAACCTAACCAGATCAGCAGGACGTCCTGACAGTGTTAAAAAAGAGTAAACCTTAATATGACAGTAATGAATCCTGTTCACTGTTGGCGTCTTGTTTATGGATGTCCAGATGGTACTGGTGGTATGTTGGTGGTCCAGGTGGCTTCTGACAGCAGGAGACCAGGAGTCCCCTTAGTGCAAGGTTCTGAAAAGAGCTCAGAGCCCCAAACCCTGCAGGTATGACAGTAAAAAAAAATGAGACCAGCAGAGCAAACCATTTTTCTTTTCTTTTCTTTTTTTTAATAAATGGAGTTGAGACAATTCATTAGGGTCATACAGTGCTTTTCTTTCTTTCTTTCTTTCTTCTTCACGGTTGATGTTTTTTAGTGACTGTTTATGGCTTTGCTATTGTGCAGAATGTACTTGTTTATAATGTTTAATAACGAAGTGTTACTGACTTCAACACCAAAAATGTGCAAGTGAATAAATAAGGCCTTCTGTGTATCAATGTGTGTGCAGGATGTCCTGCAGCTGCTTGGGCAGAGGGCTGATGTACCCTGGGGTGTTTATCTTCAAGTCCACACTGTGCAGCTTCTGCAGGCTTCTCTCACTCTGCTGCATTCAGCCTACAGCAGAGAGAAGCTCTACAGGCCTGTCTGGGTCAGCATGGAGGGTTTACAGAGCAGAGACAACACAAAGGTTACATCCTGGCTGATTTTTTTTCTTCCCTTAACTTGAGTTTCTGATAAACAGTAACTTTGACCAGAAATATGAAAAAACATTCATTTATACCAGTTAGTTTCAGGGTGTGAAAGCTGTGAACCAAAGGTTTGCTTTTTTTTTTTGTTTGTTTTGTTTTTCTAATGGAAATTCAGAGGTTTTCATGTTGATGAGCCATATACAGTCTATGGTCCCTGCTGAAAATATTCTGTGCTTCTTCTCTGATGTTTGCGTTTTAAATGGTCAGGAGTTCAGTATCAGGCCAGCATATATTAAAAACTGTGATTCTATTCCTCCACATAATGTTAATTCTCTGTTGTAACCTTGTTTCTCTCTCTCTCAGGAATATGTATCCACAGTAGAGAAGCTGTTCCCATACATCACCCTCGTCCTGAAAGAGAAGAACTGGCCTCCTCAGATCCCAGCAACAGTGACAGGCTTGTCTCAGAGGGTGGCTCTGCACCTGAATGCAGCATTACTGCCAAAGGGAAAGGAGGAGCTTCACTCTCTGATGGGAATGATGAACAGATATGACCTTATAGTGGAGGAGGACACAAAGAGCAGTGCTGAGGTTTTCACAGTCTTGAAAGGACTTCTGAGCCAGCGTAGAGGAGGAGCAAACACAAACCTGTATGTGATATCTGACCAGTCCTAACCGAGGATATGGACACAAACCAAGAATTTTACAATTCAAACAGGATATTTGTTCCACAATTTCCTCTTGAGTGTGAACAGGCATATATCTCTATGAGTGACAGCAGCACTGCAGCATCATAGTTCATTTTTACAGTGCAACATTCACAGTGTTAGAGTCAATCAGAGCTTGGCCATACTGAAAGACTAATATCGTGATATCAGCTGATGTTATTTCCTGAATTGTATAGTTGTCTTTTTTTATTTCATGACAGGAATTTTAATTTGAAAATTCCAAAAATGTTCAGATTTTATCATCAGCTCTTTATAAAATGTTGCCATCAAGTAGACTCCAAGATAAAGTGCTGTAACTCAGCTGAGTGATTATATTCTATTATGAAATTGACATTTGTATTCTGAATGGAAGAACACAGAGCAAACACATTTTGTTAAAAATATTTTATTAAAGTCCTATGAAGCATTCAGTGAGACATCAATGTTTTTATCAAAAGAAAGAAGATACCTTGTGCTAACTGCAGTCAGCAAATGGAGAAAATTCATTAATCACTTAATGCCACTGTTAGTGTTTCTTAACATAAACTCAACATTTCCCTCTAACCCAACACTGAGATATACAGTTAGACCAGCATTTACCTTAGATTAATGAGAGTGCAAAACAGATGAGCTGATCCTGGAAGATACACATCAAAGTTTTATTTGAGTCCAAATGGAATCATTAATATTTAATGAGACTTCATTTTGAAATCATCCTTTACTCACTTTATTGTGATATTTTCTAACTGCTCTGTTCTAATGTGATCTATTCTTAAGCCTGTTAAAAAAAAAAAAGTTTAACATTTTTCATGTAAATATCGTCTTGTGTTCACTCTGAACACTTGTGACAGTATTAATCATACCTTGTACAAACAGCAGACCTCACCCTACACTTTTTGATGTAAACTGGCCTAGAAAGTACCACTGACTGTCTACAGCTGGGTGCTGTGGAGGGCCACTGACAGAGCGTCAACCTGAGTCTCACAGGTGGGACTGTCTGTGTTTGTGGCCTGGTATTGGCCAGTTTGCTCCTCAGAGGTAACATTCTGCCTGTTCCTAGTCAGGTATTGACTACAGGAGCAGAAGGTGTGGTAGAAAGAGGAGGAGAGGCCAGCGATGTCAGTGGAGATGTAGGGAAGGACCTCTGGAGACGCCTGGTTATAGTACCGGATCTGGAAAAGGAACCAAACAGTAATGGCCAAGTTTGTTAAGATGATATGTAAAAGTACACCTGTTTAGTTTAATCAGCTAAAACTGGTATTTCCCTCACTAGTGACATGTTGTTTTTGGTCTCCAGGATGGTAAATCCAGCACACAGAACCTCCCCTCTATTATATCCTTCAGTGGGTGGGTGAGTGGGCAGAGACACTGACCGCAGAGCGATGACGTACGGATCTCTGAGGAGAAAAAACACAGACAGTCAATCCTGCAGGATAGGGGTGTATGACCTTTGACCTGTTAGAGTCCTTCCTGTCAGTCATTCTACTGACCCACTGCCACACGGCTTCCTCTTGGAGGCCAACAAGATGAAGTCCTGGAGAATTCCTTCTCCCTGACTGGATGAAGTCGGGGAACCTAGAGCACCGTGACTGACTGATGGGGTAACCACACGATACAGGAAGTCGTCATCGTCCACCTGGTGAATCAGCTCACATTTCCTGATTTAGGAAAGGACACAGAAAATATTTTTGTTCAATTACAATGTTTTATATTTTTTTTAGTTTGTAAAAAAACATCTGGGAAGCCATGTTTGGGCATTTATATAGTGAAAAGTATCGTTTCTAACCTAAACACTTTGTAGGATGGAGGACAAACATGTTCTCAGTTTGACTGAGCCATTTAAAGTTTGTGCTGCAGCCTTTTGATTTTCTATCATTTCCTAGATTTGGGAAAAAAGTTAGTCCGAGACTATTTTGTGGCTGGCTGAAACCACCTGACCCCATTTTAATGTTAGTAGCACATACCTGTACTCAGACAGTGAATATGTGTATGAACTTCCAGTCTATCACCTGTAACTTTAAAGACCATACACTGGCACATTGTGTTGTATTTTCCACATAAAGTGTGGCCTGTGACTCTATTTGGCCACACTGCCAAATACCTGCCTCCAGAGAATCCATAGTCCACACTAGATTAAACAAATGAAGCTATTTTCTCTAAACTTTGTAGCCAACACAAATGTGAACTTTGTGTTGGCTACAAAGTTTATCCCTTCAGCACCGATCATGACCTTCAACCAAACTACACTGTATGGGTTATTCACACCAGAGCTGAATGGACAGCAGAGGATACAAAAAAACTTTAGGTTTAAGCAGCTCAGCGCTCTTCTCTGTGCTCTTCTCTGGTGCTGTGGAAAACATCCTAACAGGGTTCATCACCTACTGGTCTGAGAACTGCTCTGCATCAGAATCTGTCCTCTCCATATCATCAGCCTCATCTATACTACATATACAAATAACAGTGACAAATAAGCCTTTGAATCCTTGAATCCTAAAATCTATGCTTGAATTTAATTTATGAAACAGCTATAATGAATACACCCTGAGAGCTATATTATCAAACTCTCAGATGATACAGACATCATGGGTCTAATGCACAGAGACAAAATATTTTTCTGTCAGAAATCACTGCAATTTAACTGCCCGAAATGTGACCAGAGTGTAGCAGAGTGTACAGAACTTCTTGTCCATATCACCATATTTATCAAGCATCCCAGAATAAATCCATGGAATCACAGTGAAAGTGAACTACTGAAAACATTCCTAAGACTGAGAGTGATTTACCATACATCCTAAACTGACTCTTAGCAAGGAGAAGGACTAGGTCTAGGAGAGAGAGTGATACTGTGATGTGTTGTATTTTTTTCTGACTAGCAGAGTTTATTATAAACTATCATAGAATCTCTCTGCCTGATCACCATCTTCTGTAGCTCCTAACAGGTTCAGACTTCTCTGCAGCTCTCTTCAATTGGACTTTTTTAAATGTTCACTTTTTAAGAGCTACTTTGAGATACTTGATAAATACAAATACCTGAGCATCCACCTGTTTCCTCTAAAATCCTCCCCTTAGCTGAGCTGAACAGTGAAGAGAGAGTTTGTTAAGCTTATAAAATGTGCGTGCACTTGTGTATGAAAGCATTACCGATAATGTGTGTCCCAGCTTGGTCTGTTGCTTATCTCAGCCAGCAGAGAAAAGGCTCTGTGAGCAGGAACGTCCACCTCTGATTCCACCCTGAAACTCAACATGGACTTCTGCTCCAGGGTGTAGAGATGAACCTGGGAACAAAGAATCACGTGAAACCTCCAGCTCCTCATGGAACAGGAACGACTCCTAACAAACAAAACACGTTGCAGCAGATACCTTGTCTTTCTCAGAGCTGAGGCGCCAGTTGTTTTGAGCAGCCAACATCTTCAGAGCCGACACGTTGTTATAGCTCAGGTACACCTGGAAAACACACACACACACACACACACAAAACATACATATGCAATAGCAAACAAACACCTACCCAAGCACACAGACCAGAAGATACCATGTTGATAACAGCCATTATGCTGGTCAAGGAAAATTAGCAGAACACATTCTGACAGCCATCTGATAAAAATCACATCTAAAAATTAACAGCCTCATTTTTTTGTATTAGCCTAAGTAGTATCTTTGTTTATCTTTGTGTTTGTATCTTTATATTTCTTCCATCCCAGTTTAGTTTAGTTTTACAAATCAAATACACTTTAAACTACTGCTATCAATTTTCATTTTATGACACATTTTCTGGATTCTTTAAACATACATTATGTTCCTCATTTTCACACAGCCATTGATTTTTTTGATATTAAAATCAACCTATCAAGACTCAGCGTTTTCACGGTTCTTTTTTCTTTTTTTGCCTTTTATGATATAGACAGTAGAGAGACAGAGGCAGGAAAGGCAGGGGAGAGAGAGAGGGGATGACATGCAGCAAAGGGCCAAGGCTGAGTTCAAATCCAGTAAAGACTCAGCCTTGATTCAGAGTATACACTCTATGACCGGCCGCGCCCCGACTCCATGTTTTTTGTAAATTGTTGATCCATTACAGAGAACATAATGTCTGGTTTTAGTGGTGTTAAAGTGCAATGCAGAGTAGATTTTTCAAATGAGTCTGAAAAATCTTCTTTAGGAAAGCCAAAAGCAATATTAATGAACTGAGCTGAAATCAATCAAATCACAATCATGTTACATGAGTTAAAACACTATCACATGCTTTGGAAAATCTTCAGTAGTAATATAAAGCATACATGAATTACACTACACTAAAATCTAAAAAAAAGAAAAAAGTGTGCTCTCTCTAATACTCCAATAACCTTTGCCCATAGGAACATTATTTATAGTTTATAGTGACTGGTCTGAGTACACTGTTAATGCAGAGCTACAAGTCTTTAATCTCTTGTTATCAGTTTATCTTTATAAATGCTGATAGAGCAGGTGTTGGTGAAACTGTATCTTACTGACGATCTTAGATAGTGAGTTAAATGCTCCTTGGAAAGTCAAGCTTATTTCCAGTGAGTTATTGGTGTGTACTTCTGTGTACATCTACCACTTTGTGTGTCAGGGAGACAGGACATTTTGGGAAAGTCAGGACATTTTGACTGGTCCTCACAACTCATAATAAGGGCTGTTTGAGGATTAAGACTTGGTTTTAAGGTCCAGGTTATAAGCAGGTTTAGGTTGGGGTGTGGAGTACGTGGTTGTGTGTGTGTGCATGTGTGTGTGTGTTTATCTATCTATCTTTAACCACTGAAAGACACAACAACATGTGTGAGTTACAGTGATCAAAGACTAAAAGTTAACTGTCATTTTAACATGATGCAGACAGACTGGAGACACCATCCTGTTCAGTCTGATCTAAGGAGGTTTTCACACCACACACTTTATTTAAATCAGACTCTGGTTTTGCTCCTTTGTATGACTCGTTCGGGCAGGGGTGAACACAGTTACCGCTCTTAGATGTAGAACAAAACAACTGCACCAAGACCCTTGAGAGGAGGTGGTCTCAGTCCAATCCCATATACACTCTGGAGCAGTTTGTCTTTGGTGGGAACCTCAATCTGACCCAACTTCCAGGTGTACTGTGCAAATTTGAGCTGAACACTTCCTGTAGCCAATTGTGCTCTGCATGGTTTTGTCTGGTATCTTAGATAATTACCACGATTATGAACAAATGCCAACCCTGCTGCTGCTCTATGTCAAACTGCATGGCAGTGTCTCTGTATTTACTTTCTTGCTCCTGTCCCAGACCAGTCTGACTGATAAGCAGAGTGAACGTCCGGGGCGTCAGTAGAGATGCATTGTGGTTCACTTTGACACTACAGACAAACTACAGAAGTGAAAACCCCTAAAGTTAAATATGTTAGTTTGACACTCCCTCACAGCAGTATTGTTAAGAAGCTAAGCCTCTGTCATACTCAGCTCTCTAACTGTTCTCTTTATCTGAGAATATAACCAAACACACAGTACAGGTCTGGTCTTGTCATATCTCTCTGGTTGTCAGTTGCTGCATGTATGAAATGTCTGTCTTGAAACACCAGAGAGCAGTGAGCAGTGGTACCTTATCAGTATAGGTGCTGAATGGAAGCACTGAAATCTATTTTGCTATTTGGTTCAGTAGTCACTGTTCATATCACTGGGATCCCAACGCTAGTGACACTGTTGATGGTGTAGTGGTGTAGTGAATGAAGTGATCAATATAAAACTGTGCCAAGAAAGTCAAAGTTCAGCCAGTGAACTAGTGCACACTGTCTGGCAATGTATCCATGCATCCACTCCTCTCCACAGAGACCATTTCTGTGTTACTGAGCACAGGATGTGTAACTGTCATTAGACCTGAGTGATTTCTTCACTCACCTGGTTTGTGGGGTCCCAGGGCACAGACAGGGGAGCCTCACCCTGCGTACGGGAAATGATGTACTTTCTGAAACAACAGAAGAAGAGAAATAGAAGCATTTTTAAACTGGCAAATGAATAATACAAAACATTCTATTAAACTTAGGGGTTAAATGGTCAAATAAAGCTCTGGTCTAAGTAAACATCTTCAAAACTCCACTACATGCACTCAGAAATGCATGACTGGAACAAAACTGTTATGAGGTCCCACAGTGGATGTATGCTTTTAGCTTCTCTTTTACCCTCGACAGTTTAACTGTAGTTATCTGAAGAGGGTGCAGTCTTGTATTTGCTTTTATTATTGTTAAACAAACAAACACTGGCTCAAAGAAGGATATTACTATTGACTACTGCTGCTGATTTGCTAACAGCTATTAGAGGTGTTCTACAGAGGCACTGTAGACCAATGTTTAGGTGTTCTGTGCATTCCTTTAACATGAGGGATGGTGTGATACTGGTTTCTACACACTACTGGGGACTGTGCTGCATGTGTGCTCTTTCCTAAAAACTTCAATTCTTCATATTTTAGTCCAAATAAACTGAAAATATAAAGTATAATGTGTTACCTCTGCTACATGGACATGGATGTAACAGCTAATAGAGTATGCAGATGGTTTACCTGTCCAGTCTGATCTTCTTCCTGGCTATGGCCTCTTGAAACCTCCTCTCCCCTTCCTGTAAATCAAAGACACAGAATTCAGACACAGGGGAGTAAATAAACACCAATTTCAAGCATTGTTACATTATCATCCAAAAGGAGTCAGTTGTTCATTAACAGGAGATAATAGAATGATCAAAATGTGTACAGCAAATGCTGAGATAATCTGACTTTTGTATGGGTCAAAATCACTAGTTCCTACACCTCCTATCATTGAACTTGGTAGTGTTTCTTTTTTAGACCTTCCCTGCTCAGTTATCACACACACCCTTCAAACTCCACTCCTCTTTAGTTTGATGACAGGTTTATGTCTGCAAGGCATTTCTGCCTGTCACAGCATGTACGTCATAACAGCTTGTTAGAAGATGATAATATACCAATGTCATGTTTATAAAAAAAGAACAGAACACGGCACACTGGACAAATACAAGCATTTATTCCGTCCTTATTTCACAGTGCCAATAAAGCTGTTACTGTTATTGTTGCAAACAATATAAACTCTGCCTACATACAGTATGAATAAATAATGTAAAAGAAACTGTGCTTGGTTTAAATATGCATGAACAAGTAAAGGAAAAGAAGACTTGATGAAAAGCATGCAGTTATGCAAAGAGGTACAACATTCTTTTCCTCTGCCTTGTTTGTTATTTTTGCCTGTCAGGACACATTTTCATCTATTATCACTTAGTATCAGTTGAAGTGTCATTTTTCATGCTGCCTCAGAAGACTGACAAATGTTCCACCTTAACTGATTTTACAATACAGAGGATAATGAATGTTGATTTCTTATTTCTGTGTTGCCTTACTGAATCACTACATAATGTGCATAAAACCATCTGTAATGTAACAAGTGTTCTTCATCTGTAGTTCATTTTGTTGGTTCACTTACCAGGGGTTCGGGTCGTATCCGTGGTAACAAACATGGCTTCCCGTGGTCGTCGAGCACCTCAAAGGTCATGAAGGCAGAGTTTATGTGTCTGTTAGGCCCCTCCTCCTGATAGGCCTCTGCTCGCACTCCTACTTCCATGCTATAGGACATGCACACTCATGTCACTCATTTGTTTACTTCATGTACAGCACAGCGTTTTCTTTGCTGTACACCATAACACTGAGCTGTCATAGTGACCTGTCAAGTTTGTATCTTTATTACTACTCCTGGACACACTGATACCTGTTTTTGAAGGCATTGTTGACTATTGCCCTCAGCAGCAGTCTGTCTCCAATCTGAGAAGGTCCTCTGAAGGTGAACATGTCAATGGTTCGAAGAGTGGGATGAGCCTGACATAGACGACTGCACAGGGAAAAGACAGATTAGACAAGAAGAAGAACAAGAAAAGAGAAACCTTGAGAGACTGTTGTGTACTTGCAAGAATTACTGTGTTTTAATGCCCAACAAATTCTAATTCCAGATATGACACTAAAATGTAGTAGTTTAGATTGTAAATTGTAAATTGTACTGTACTGTTGTAATGTACTGTTACATGTTCATGCACTTAAATATAGAAAAAAAAAACAAATTATTCTAAAAGTTTGGAAACCCTACTACGTCCGCACACTAACTTCCTCTGCCACTAGCTGACACAAGCTCTAATGAGTCAATTAAAGCTTAATGAGTTAATGAAGTCGTGAGACTTAACAACTAGAACAGTGCCCAAACCTTTACACACAACAATTTGTTTCCATTTTTAAAGCTCGCGAAATAAAAAGTGACAGTACCACTGAAGAATATCTGTCTGCTACAGAGGTTGTATTTACTACTGTTCATCTCCAAAAATAACTAAATATGGAACTTGCCCAGGTATGGCTAAACCTTTGCATACAACCTGCCATATTTCAAAATGTACACATCGTTGTATTAGCTCGTGTAAGCTTTACCTTCTGATGAACACATTTACATCCTGCACCCAGGTATACATGAATGACTGTGAGTGTGTGTTTGTGTAACCTCAGTAAAACTGTGTGGTAGACTCAGATAGAGCATTTAAAACGTGTGGGTGATTGTACCTGGCAGCAATTGTAGCTACATTCACCATCCAGGCCATGATCTGTCCTCCAAATGTATTCACCTGGTTATCAGACAAACAGAACAGAAATGAAGTTACGCCTCAACAATATAATAACACAACACTGATGAAATACAGAATGCATGAAGAGTAAAAGCCTTTGATTTCACTGAATATCCAACACTTTGATTCACATGTTGCATAGCTCCATACCAAAATGGAATGCATTTAATGCATTTAATGGACTGCAATTAATTTGAAAAAAAAAAAAAAAAAATCAAGTATAACAGTTCCAAAAACATCATCAAGTAACTGCTGATTATCTTCCTGAGATAAACAGACAGAGAGGCAGACAGAAAGAAGGCAGAAAATAAATAACCTGATGGTTAGCATGTGGGGGTAGAACCAGTTCAACACTCTCCACCTTGGTCCTCTCTGCTGCCACTGCATTGCCTACTGCTGAGTTGTCAGCTGACACACACACACACAAATTCAAAATTGTTTAGAAAAAATGAAACTGAAATATATGATATATACAATCATGAAAAGACCAACACTGTGTTTCAGTAATGTTGACACTTACTGCAAATATAATTCATTAAATGCTGTCACTGCTCTCAAACAATACTCAAATATATGAAAATCGCAATGCATTTGTTGGGAACTATTTTCAGCAGTGGATTAATCCACATTTAGTGCTCTAGTGTGTATGTGGTGTAATAGGACTGTCTGTGTGGGATTGAATCAAGTGTGTACAGTGTGGGTGTGTTCATGGTAATGAAGGAACATATCACCAAAGTGCACTGATGTGTTTCCAGCAGTTTCAGTTTAACAGTCACGGAATTTGTACTGTTTCCAGCAAGAGACATCAAGCAAAGTGCTACAATCTACCAGCTTACAATCACATTTAATCACTGTGTTGCTGTGTTTAAGGACTTGATAGTCTGTATTCAGTTGGTGTCCTGAACCTTCTCAGTAACATTCCGAGGCTGAACCCTCCATCAAATCTCCCAGCTCACAGCAACTCACAGTATCTGCTTCATCAGGGAAAACAGCTCCACTTATTGAGGTCTGCTGTACGGTGTAATGTGGCAATGCACATCAAACCTACCTTGCTGGACTGACCCATGGGAGAGCAGATCTTTGATGATGTCATCATGTACCATCCGGACCCTCCTCCTCTCAGCAGCCACGCTGTATTCAACTTGCTCTTTCTGAGTCTGAGGTACAATGGGCTTCAAGATCACCTGTGATGTAATGTCAGTAAGGTTCAGAGTTATACACTCTGCATTTGTGTAGGATCTGAGGGTATATGCGAGGCTGTGCAGACGTGTGTGTATCCTCCAGTTTGAAGAGAGGCTGTGTGAAGAGGTCTGTCACTACCCACATCTGTACAATTTGTCATATAAACAATATGAAGATAATCAAATGTGCAATAATTTGTAGAAGGCAAATTTCCCAGACTCTGAGAGACGCCAGTCTACTGCACATGCATAGAACACATCACCCCAGCAGACTCTGGGTGGGTTAGAAAGTAGAATCAGAACAATTTGTTATGTGTCTGAGGTGTCCACAGCTGTCTGTGTGTGCATCTGCAAGGGAGAATAATTGAGGCTTAAATGCACCTAATTTTTGCAGACTGGTTAAGTGCAACAAATGAATGCATTGCATTTTGCTTTGAAATCATCATTTTAAACTACTTATGTACTCACTCATTCACCTCATCCCACCCATTCTCAAAAACCAAAAGGGTCATAATCTCTCTATTTTCTGTCAAACCAATTACCTTTTTTCCAGTGTTTGTGCGCTGGGTTACAAAGGTGGCGTAGGCGTGACAAACTCTCCAGTGACGATCAGAGAACAGGTCCTCACAGCTCACCTGTATGCCCACCTGAGATGGAATATGTAAGGGATAATTCACAGTCAAAATATCAGTATTGTTTATTCATAGATGGCCATTACTTCACTAAGAAAACACAGACCATGTAGCCAGTAGTATTAATTTAGTCTTTCCTGCAGAGGATTTTAGTAGCATCATATACAGTGTAGCCCCACACAGATTTATGTTGGCATGGCTGAGGTGACACACACACACACACACACTACATCAACTGTGGCACTTTTGGGTTGTCGTGCCTCTATTCTGCCACAGCCCATTGGTCAGGTTTGTTGTTACATTTTGTCATCAGTATGAATCAGTTTTAAAAGTTGGAATATCCTTGACTGTTTCTTTTTCATCAGAACACAAAATCAGCTTACAAATATCTCAACTGCCAGCAGTGATTTTCATTTAAACACTGCTGGTAACATCAGAGCAATCAGAAACATCTACATATTGTCACATTTTAATGTGATATGGTCAAACAGCTGCTTATTTACACAACCAGAAGTTATGGAGCAAAATTCTAACTGTTTGTGTCCAGTGGGTGTAAGTCCAAGTGGTATCTGGCAGCTGCTATGTTCACCAGCTGCTCTCTGACTGTGTCTGTCTGCTGTTTGCTGCTCAGCAGGTAGTGGACAGTGTGTTATTGTATTATAACACACAAAGAATAAATTATAAGTGAAAGTATAAAAACAAGTGTAATACAATGAATGAATATGTGAGTTTTATAACTCACTATAAAGCTCAGTAAAGTGGTCACCATCACTACAAGCCTCTCCTCTCACATTACTTTCACGTGGTAATTCGATACATTGTTATTATAATATCTGATTCCCACTCTTTCTTCTTGGTAGCACTCCTGATCGATATATAAGCTTCTAACAACAAAATTCTACACTTCATAATGTTTTTTTTTTTACATTAAAAAGAAGGCTGCAAGACGTTCTTTATGATTCTGTTGTGTTTGACTCATGGTAGCCTGACAACATTCACGGAAAAAGGCACAAAGAGACAGCTGACATGACTCTTGTTGTGATGCCAATTGAGAAAATACATTTAGTTGTTTTTGGGGGTGAACTGACTCTTTAAGTAATTCCAAATCCAACTGAATTTTTCATTAAATGTAATTATTTGAGCTCAAATGTGATTCTGTGTGTTCCATGTTTATTACAAAAGACACTAAGGGTATAATGGTATGAATGTAAAGTAAGAGAGAATGACTATGTGTCTTTATCTCAATGTAAATACTACTGATATACTGTAGAAACATATATAGTGTGAATAATGTGAACTTCTCTGACCTCCATACTGGTGTTAAAGGCTCTGTTGACCTTTGCCTTGATGTTCACCACCTGACCCACACTGGACAGAGACATAAAGGAAGAATGAGTATATACTGTATATACACACTAGCAATGTAGAAGGACCCACGCCTCTGTACACACACTTCCTGTTACCTGATAGTGTGTTCAAAATGGATGTCATCCATCGAAGCAGTGACGCAGGGACTCCCAGCATGTCTCTCAGCTGCCCATATGAAACAGAGATATGTCATGTCCTGTCTGGCTAGTCTGCGGTTACAACATAAACTGGACACTCACAAATGAAATGAAAGCATTTCAACACACACGGCATGACTAATATTCACAGAATCTCACACACACACACACACACACACACACACACCACACCAGAGAGGCAGGCAGTGGAGTCGATCCATTTGAGCAGCTGTCCCACGCTCAGCTCCTGTCGATGATTGCTGTGACAGGGCATCACTATCTGACTCATCTTCACCTCTGTCGGGTTCACGCTCTCCCCTTCTTCTTCCTCTTCTTCTTCTTCCTCATCTTTCTCCAGATCACTTGACAGTCTGGAGCTCATTGTCAAAGCTGAGGGGAGAGAAAGAGTTTTTTAGGTCACTGTTGTTGGGCATTTATATGGTTTATAGAGCTAAAAGGTGAGACACCAAAGCCACCAATGTATCCCTGGAACATGTTTAGCCCACATGCTCCATTTTTACACTATCATCTTGAGTGACACAACACTTTCACACGTACTGGAGCTGGTTCCTTACACAAATCTGTTACAAGAAGTTTTTCCTGCATAGGGAATGTTTTCACATCTACCACAGATTCATCATATGTAAATACTTTGTGGAGCGAAGCAAACAGCAACAGCACTAATTAAAGAGACCGGCTGACCAGCTCATACTGCAGCACTTAACAAAACCTCCACCACCTCTGTTGGGCCTGAGAAAATAAGGCAACCCATGGTCTATTTCATTTCAAAAGCCCAGGGACCCCTCAGCGTTTTGAATATCCAGGGCTTTTCCTGATACAAGTGTCGCAGCAGAGAGACTGTTGTCCACAGCTGAAAACATAAGGTTGACACACTGTTTTTGAAGAAATAAAAATGAATTAACCAGTGATGTTTGTCTGTTAATTACACGACCATGTCATTATCTTCATGACTGCAAGATACTTCAGAGTAAATAAATGATGTAGAAATAATAAATAAAACCAAAAAGCTGCATACCTTTCTGTTTTTTTCTGCTAGTTCAATGACCCTCATCAAGACCAGTTAGTTTAACTGTCAAGAATAACAACTGCTGTGTTTGAGTGTTGTTATATTTTCAAGGACTTGTCTTCCCTGGTTTTGGTACAAACATCTGCCAAGTACCATTCCCAGGAAGTTCAGTGGCGTAGCTGAATAGTTACACAAACAGGGAATGTACTATAACACAAATAAACAGTAATTTGTAAGAAGCCTACAATATACAGTTGTATCATGTGAACTTTACATAAATGGTGCAATGTCACTCCACAACCTCAATATTAACTTGTCTACGTGATCTTAACTTTGAGAGGAGAATGTCCCCTCAATCCATGACTCATTAGTGTATATGCGGGAGTTGCAGCCAGTGATGGCGACATACAGACATTTACTGCAACAGCTTCCTGTCTGTGCAATGATCCATTCTCAACTGTATATTTTTCTTCAACAACTACTTGTCAAAAGACTGCATCCACAAACTACAAATAATTCAGTGACACAGTGTGGAGCCAGTTTTTGTTGGTTGATGGTTTGATTCATCAGTTATAGAAAAGTGGTAAATGATGTGTAAAATACTACTTTGTTACAATTCAAACATTGCATTGTGCATGTAGCTGTCGGTGTTACAATCTACTAGACTGATTTAAACATTAGAGTTGACATTTCATCTGTTCAGAGCTGCATGGTGAATCACTGCGTTCACCAAAACTCTCTGAAGTCCTAAGAGAAGCTCTCCTGTCCCGTGATTTTAAATGAAACAAGATACATGTCGCTAAGTAGGCCAACGTTACACACCTGCAGTCTATGTGTTTAACTGTCAGCTTGACTCTTTGATAAATGACATGCAGCAGTCTATGCGTGCAGCCCACTAAACTGGTACGAGCAGTAGCACAGCTACTGACAGCAAGTGTGAATGGTGTTATTTTTTCTTTAACCTAAACCGACTCCTGTGTATGAAATACTAAATGTCAGATGTGAATTTGCCAGTCACGTAGATTACTGTTACTTACCATTACTTTTGCTAACTAAAAAACACTCTCACAATTCATAATAGCCCAAAAAACAAGCTGCATGTCGGTTGAATCCATCATGCACACGCATTACTAGTTAGGTTAGCTGGTTAAAATGCTTGCTAATGCTAAAATATACCGAGTAAACGCCTCGCCAGTTAGACACATTAACTTTAACTTTAACTTTAGTTTTCATGAAGATGTACAAACCTGACATCGGTTTCTGACGGTGTCAAGCCAAACCATGAGAACATGTAATGTTATTATCAAATGATATTCCGGTAATATCTTTCAAATTAAAAGTCATACTAGACGACAGGCTTTTAATGTTCGTGTTTGATTATTAATGGCTACACAATGAACAGTCCCAGAAGCACACAAACACTCAGCATTACATACAGCGAGAATACACTAATAAAAGAACTATGAAGGCAAACTAAATTTACAACAAAAAATTACACCAGCAGAGTACCTATGAGGGCGAAGCAGCTTCTGGTACCAGACTTCTGGTATTTGTATTTGGCTAACTTGACAAAACTCGAACGAACTTCAGAAAACTAAAACTATCCCAACTCTGATAAAGTGTTGACTTACCAGATAGCCAGGTCAGCCAGGCCAGGTCAGTGTGTTTTCAGCCTTTCATGCTGCCCGCTCCTATTATAGTGTGTGTGTGTGTGTGTGTGAGGGCGTAGACTGGCTCAGTCTGTGTCTGGTGTAGTTTACCTTAGCACGAAAATATGCTGACATGCTCATCGTCTCTCAGTTTGCAAACTGGGGCTTCCTTTTTCTTTTTAATGAAACTGCCTATGTCACGTGACAATAATCCCGTGGAAATCACTCCAAGTTATTATAAATAACGATCAGTTACTGGTTTCGGTGTTGTAACTGGTATATACGTCAGTGTATATTGTTTTATTAAATGTCAGTGGGAACATCCAATGGATCTAATGTTGAATTACCATCTGGTAAAGTGACTCCAGCTCACCAGAGGTCCTACGGGTCCACTGTATGTCAGTGGATACTGGTATCTTCTTTCTATTGCACCACTCAAGTAAAGTACAATATTGGATCCGTGTATCAAATCTGTTTGAGAGCACAATTCACAGGTAGAAGAGCTGTTATGGATCAACAAGGGCTCAGCTCTGCTCTCCAGTTAATCGGGCCGTGAGAGGAGCCCCCAGTTTTGTTAACTACTGGTTTAGAAATATCTTCTACTTTCTGTGCACACTTCTTACATCTTTAAAACTTTAATCACAATATGCTTTGAATAATGTAAGTGATAATATAGTGTGTTGTTGCTGGAAGTAGCGTGTAGCCACAATGTGCACTTTGGTGCCATCCAGTGTTAGCATGATGAATGGCACTGTGGCATGTATAATAGTCACATCACAAATTCCACACAGTGACTGTTCATAGCAGATTCAGCTGAGCACATAACCCACCTGATCATTTCATACAACAGATCTCAAATATGTGTCTCAAGCACTCAAGGATAGGAGTCTTGGGTGGCTAAGGGGTGCAGTGGTTAGAAGAAGGTGGTTCTGGGTTTGAACCCTGGTCCAGGGAGTACCCTGTCTCTCACCCAGTGTAAGGTGGGATTGGCTCCAGGCCTCCTACAACCTTTAAAGGATGAGCAGTATGGATAATGGATGGATGGATAACTAGTCCTTGTCATTTTTAAATGGGCTGAGCAGGAAATAGGGAGTAGTACATTTAAAACTTCAGATACACTCAGGATGACAGTTTTTATTGACTGGATTCTAACACTGGGTTGGAGCCAGTGTGTGAAAATTAGAGGCTGTTGAAGATATTGGTTTAGATCCCAGATACAGGCATACTTTGCTTTTCATCCACACACACACACACACACACCACACACACACACACACACACACACACACACACACACACACACTCCTATACAGCTCCGTGCAGGTACAGGGCCAGGAACTTCTTGAATGTTTCAGGCTTGTATCCTGCCAGACCAGCTGGAACCTACAGGGAGACACGGCAACCAATCAGAGTCACATTACTTCACACGACAGCTCTTCCCCTCCCCTCTTACAACAAAGTCAAGTAATACTTATATACGGTCTTACCTTCACTTGTTTCTTCTTTATCAGTGGTCGGACCTTAGCAAAATCATAGAGCTCAACATCTTCATCCAGCCACACCTGCAAGGAGTGGACAGCATTTCAAAGAATTAGACACACAGCAACGAAAAAGAAATACAACAAACCTTGAGTTTCATTCGGGGGAAGAGGAAAAGGTCACAAATCTGGTGAGTAGGGCACAATAACTGTGTCATTGAGGCCAAAAAATAGAGATAGACCGATAAGGTTTTTTCAGGGCCGATACCGATTATTAGTGGTCAAGGAGGCCGATAACCGATATTTGGAGCCGATATTCATTTGCAGTAAAAGTGAAAATATTGGCGTCAAAATTTTGAATAATACAAACTCCAACACTTAACTTTGTTTAAATGCATTTAAGCATATGTTTATTAAACAGCTTCAGACAATAGACATCTTTGTTTTAAAATTCTAACAAAAAGTGCAGGGAGCTCCCAGGCTCAGCAGCATGTCTTATAAAGTTAAATGAAAACTTAAACAAATAAATAGCTCCCTAAAGTTTTCTACAGTAAATAAAGTTTTCCAAAATTTCAATATAACTGAAATGTTATTTTATCTTTCACTTATCTTGGTTTTAAGTTCAAACAAAAACAAAAAGTGCAGGGAGTTCCCAGGGTCAGCAGCATCTCTTATAAAGTTAACTGAAATATTAAATAAATAAATAAATAAATAGCTTCCTGAAGTTTTATAAAGTAAATAAAACAAAGTTAAATAAAATTTGCACAGAAATGTGAGTCTCAAATCAATTAGTAGTCCCAGTTGAGCAGCACCAGACTGTGGTGCAAAGAGCAGAGTTGTTCAGCGTGTGTGAGCACTGTGCATGCACAGCTTTCACTGCTGATTATACAACAAGTAGTTCCAACCGAGCAATCTGATTGGTCCACAAGACATTTAGAATGTGCTCAAATCAGCATGATAGCACGCCTTACTCATCACTAAAAATATTACTCCACCATATACATTTCCCTTTGTTGGTAATAGTTGTATAATGCACAATGTTACACTTGAGGGTGTCCTTTAACGTCATTTGAGCAAAGTGCCTCGGCTTTCTCCATCAGCTGTGTCATGTGACACGGCGCTATAACTTAAAATTCATGTAAAAGTTTGTGGTTGCAGAAGCTACATCTGTGTGAGTAAATAAATGCAGCGTCTTTGTTATAAGGTGGTTGATAAAAGTGAGCATTCATTTGTGCAGTAGGACTGTTGATTTAGTTCAGTAATGTCCTGAGACCTTGATAAAGCATTAACGTCAGCTCAGAGTTCACTCATCTGGGACTAGAAAATCATCTCTGTTGCTAGGTCGTTACTAAGGGTCTGATTATTTGCCGTAGTGGTAAACTCGGTTCCATTACACATAGGAGTCTACTGATGTGACTGATTGTGTTCCAGTTAATAGTCAGACCCCATGTATTTCCATGGAAACAGGGAAAAACACTCGCTAAAACCTTTTAATTTTGAGAGCAAATTGCTCCTCAACATGAACAGATTTTGATTAGACATTTTACTTTGTTGGTAATAGTTGTATAATCGCTAATGTTACACTCAAGGGTGTGCTTTAATGTCATTTGAGCACGACAGTGATGCTGGTCAGCCAGCATCACTGTCGTGCTCAAATGACATTAAAGCACACCCTCTCGGTTAATATTGCTTAATTGGCTGTTGCCATGGCTCTGTGTGTAACCAATCAGATGGTGCTGTGGGTGGGACAATGCTGGAGACAGAGTAGTGACTGCAGACAGAGAGGCGCGGCTGCATCAGAGCCAAAATGACCAGCGTTTTAAATTGAATTATTATTAATTATCATTAATTGAATTATTAATTATCAATTAATTGAATTATTGGCCATCGGATTAAAAAAAAAAACAGCTGAATGCTGATATGTGTCAAAATGCCGAATATCAGCGCCAATAATCGGCCTATCCCTACCAAAAAACTTGCACGTAAAAACGCGCTGTGAGCAGGTGCATTGTAATCATGGAGCACTGAATTGCCATAGAGCCACATTTCAAGTCAGTTGCACTGAATGTCCTCTCTCAGACCCCGCAGCAGAACTTGCCGTTGATACTCTGACCCTGAGTGATGAATTGCAGTTATTGAGGGCCAGGAGTTTGGCCTGTTTTTAAAGCAGTGTGCTTCTTTGCCATATAGTAATACCATCAACGGCTATCATGTGAGTATGGACAGTAGAAATCGGTTCACCAAGGAAATCATTTTGAATTTGAGTTACTGAGAATCCTGCTTGAGTACTGTGATGCAACAAGTGCAGCCCCTCACAAACTTTAAATGAACTAATTAATCAAATTGCACCTGAATTCAGCCAAACAATCTCAGTGTGAGACGATGGAAATGGAGTTTTAATTAACAATGAATACTCTAGGCCTTTCACTCTATTTAAAGCCACGGTGTTTATCTACCCGTTGTCTATAAGAACTGCTTTCTCATAGCTGCATATCCTGCATAACTGAGTATGTTTGATTCTCTCACAAACACAGCGCACAGAGATAATAATAAAGATGAAGCACCTGGTTCTTGATGCCGTCATCTCCTGAGAGATCTGTGGTGTTGAGCTGGAAAACCAGAAACTGGAAAATTCTACCGTTGGTCCCCACTGCCTGCACTGTTACAGGAGAATCTAAGACACGCTGGGGCTGGGTCTGACACACACACACACACACACACACACACACACACAGTGAAACAAAGAAACAAAGAGAGAAGGATAATTATGATGATTTATACAAGAAAGAGGAGGCAGATGGATCTTAAATGTTCACATGCAGTTTCACCCTCTTGTTGATATATTCCTTACCCCATACAGTTTGTGTGCACGGGCCAGAGCATTTCCAAAGGTGAACATGAGCATGTTGGCTCTGAACGGTTCTGGATGGAGCTTACAGCGAGCATCAGCTCCCTCAAGGAAGTAAAGCGTGTGGGCATGAGGGTATGGGTAGTCAGCCCTGAAACCTGATTGGGTGAGAGAGTTCTCATGTAGTTACACACACACAAAATGATGCTCCTTGTGCTATCCTCAACCTCAGGGAACCTGCACACTGCAAACTACTATTAGACCATAATTAGAACATGAAAGAGGACTGGGACTCTTCTCACCTGTGCTGTTCACCTCCTCCTTGTACACGTGTACTTTCTGTAGGTCGATGGTGGGGGAGACAGGATAGAAGGTTTCCAGGACATGATCTGCTGTGTCTGCAACTTCCTGACTCCCAGAAACTGCTGGGAGAGGATCCATGCAGTTGTGCAGTAAACTGTTCTGACCCCTAATCTGGAACAGGTCCTCACCTGTTACTCAAAATAAACAGGAAATGAAATCCATTAGCATGCATTCAGAGCCTCCTTAGTATTTCAGACAGGGTTAATAATTTCATCAAAAATTCTTTTTGGCTATGCTAATCACTCAGCTCTGTAGATGGGAATGTCTGTCTGTCAGTCAGTCAGTCCATCACTTTGGTTCAGACTGAAATATCTCACCTATTAGATGGATTGCCATAAAACACGTCCCCAGAGGATAAATACTAATGACTGAATTTTCTCTGACGTCACCAATGGGCCAATGTTTTCACTAATTCTCACAATATTTTGAAGCATTGCATTGTTTACATCCATGTTTAACTAACTACCACCCTTGTTTACTACAGTTTTGCAGTTGCGGAGTTTTGCACTTTAAGCATAGGACATAAGTAATATAAGAGGGTGTAATACCTGGATTACACTGATGAGAGTAAGAAAACAGAAAGACACAGTAGTGTCAACACATTAGTTTGCACAATTAAAGGATGCATATCAACCAGTGTCCAGTCTTTCCTCCCTGAGGTTTGCTGTTCCTGATCTCAGAAACTAATTATTTAGTTGTATATTGCTTTCAGCGTAGAGTATAATACCTCTTTTCCATGTCGCTGCCAATGAGTACTTCTCAGCAAGGATCCTCCTTCCAATCGCAGGGTGACTGGACTGTAGAGTGGCACACAGATGGATCAGGTTGATGAGCAGAGTGTTGCTGGGGGAGAAACATATACAAATAGTGAGAGAGAGAAAAATGAATTTATTTCTGAAACAAGGAGTATTTAAGAACACGTGTTGCCATCAACTGCCAATTTTCAACCAAAAGTTTAGTGAGTCAGCACTGCCACTTTTAGAGGCTTAGACTTAAGACTTAGACTAGACTTTATTGATCCCTTGGGATGACTCCCTCAGGGAAATTAAGCTTCCAGCAGCTTATATGGACAGAAGCAGCACACACAGGACAGTTTGCAAACAACAACAGCAAGAACTGCTTGCAAACAGGTATAGAGAATAGAATAAAGAAATAAACAATAAACAGTAAACTCTTAATAGGATAAAAAAAATACACTGTAAACTCTTAACTAAATATACAAACTATAAATAGAATAAAATAAGGATGAGATAGGATAAATAAATATGGAGAACTGCATATGGCCTGTGGTTAAACTAAATTAAATTATTGCACTGTGGCAGAGGATGAGGTTATTGAGTGTCCAGGTGGGTTATATGAGGTATGGCTATTTATTTAGAGACTGAGCTTATGAGGATATATATATATATATATATATATATATACACACACACACACACACACACACACATACACACACACACACATATATATAGGTGTGTGTGTGTGTGTGTGTGTGTGTGTGTGTGTGTGTGTGTGTGTGTGTGTGTGGGCGTCGGATTAGCTTAAACTTTATTAGGTTAAAAGTTGAGCATTAACTTGAAATTTTTGGTGAAACTGAACAAAACAGCAGTCCGTAAATTGTATGGGGAACACTGCATGTCATGCATGTGCACATGGATGCATGATTTCGTGAAGGCAGAGAGGATGTCCAAGACAAACGTTCTGGGTGCCCATGCACATCAAAAACTTCTGAAAACATTCACCAAATTGAATTCAATCGGTGGAAATGATCGATGACTCAGTATAAGAATGATAGCAGAAGTGGTCTCCATTGATAAAGAGACGGTTCACACTGTGCTCTCGGTAAAGCAGTTTCTGGTCCAAAAATGAATCCCAGTGCTTGCTCTAGCACTGTGAGACTTTTTCCTTTTTCCTTCTTCAAATCTGTGCTCAAAGGAACATGTTTTGAGTCTGTGTCAGAAGTTAAGAGAAGAACGACAGAGGTTCTGAGACAACTGTCTGAAGAAGACCTACTGCACTGCTTTGATCAGTGGAAGACGTGAATGCAGCGGTGTGTTGATGCAGAAGTGGAGGATGTTGAAGGAGAAAGACACTGAAATTATATTATATTCAATAAAATTGTATTACAGCAGCAGTGTTATTATTTAATAGCCATACCTTGTATTCGGACATCTGAATGTAACAACAAAGTCACTTCTTAAGCAAAGGTTATCACAGCGGCTCATTTACAAAGGTTAGTAAACACATGATGTATATGCAAACGAGCTACTCCATGTTGGTTTCAGGTTACTCTAGATAACTACCTAATGCTGTCCAAACCATGTTTCATAGCCACACCATGAGCCACTGTTTTTCTAAGGAAAGAGCAAAGACACCTTTCTGCAGTTCTGTTGTTTGTCAATTCACTGTTGTATTCTTGCAACCTGGTACTTGTTGTGGTTATAAACCTGTGCTACACTTCACCTCTTATACTGTGCTCTCCACCCTACCTTATGGTGAGGACAACCTATTCTGCTGATCATGTCTAGAGTGCCATGCAAGAATCTAACTTGTGTCCATCACATTGTAAAGACTGTAAATTCCACAAAACCATCACTGATCTGCAACAAATGCAGTAAAAATACTACTTCTGTTCTCACTGTGAGTGTAAATGAGGCATCATGATCACTTAGCATCTTTGGGACATTTATTGGGACACAATCCTGTTATAATGATTTCTACACAAAGACACTGAATTTGTAGATTTGTTTGTTGTTTTGTGATAAAAAATGTTACATTTATTCAAAGTCTTGACTTTGACACTTGCTCATTTATCAAGTAATTAATTAACTCTACCAGACAATTAACAGTACATGTTGTTTGCTGTAATGTGCTACCTGTATTTCTCTTTTCTTGGTCGCTCCTCTGTTGTGTCCCAGAAGCGGGCATGTTTGATGGCATTCTGCACGCGCTCATCCTGATCTGGTATCTGATTGGCAGGATTCTCCGCCACTGAGATGAGGTGAGGGGGCAGACCAGAGATCAGCTTTGTTTTGGTCAACCACAGAGCCTGACGCACACCTGAGAGGGAGAAGGAAAGAGGGAGAGAGGGAGAGAGGGTGAGAGAGATTTGAAGTACCATGAGGTTTTGAAACAGTATTACGAATAGTCAAGTCACTTCTCCTCATATGCAGGTTGGATCTGTACTAATGTGACACTTAACATCATTGGTTAGAGTAGAAAACTAATGCAAAGTTGTACATTGATAATAATCCCAAACATAAAAACTAACCAACAAGCTTCTATTACTAAACACCCATTAAACATACACTGATCAGCCATAACATTATGACCACTGGTGGATGAAGTGAATAACATT
The DNA here is from genome assembly GCF_001640805.2 of Lates calcarifer. Taxonomy (NCBI): domain Eukaryota; kingdom Metazoa; phylum Chordata; class Actinopteri; family Centropomidae; genus Lates; species Lates calcarifer. The sequence goes on from NC_066836.1 coordinate 24,176,778, forward strand.
GATCATCTTGTCATAACACATGGTCCTGACATTCATTTGGACGTTACTTTGTCACGTACCACTCACCTAAATATTGTCACAAACTAAGCACACACCCCTCCAATAGCAACAACACTCCCCAATGTCAGGGGCCTCCCCCAGCAGGATAATGTTCCCACCACACCACAAAAACTGCTCAGAAATGTCTCCAGGAACACGCCAAAGCCAAAGCTGTTGACCTGGGCTCCAAACTTCCCAGATCTCTATCTCATCTAATACCTGTGGGATCTGCCTAGTATTGCATAGGTCCCCCTCATACTGGGGTACCTATTGAAAAACTGACCTTACCTCACCTGGGGCAAGCAAAGGTAAACTGTATCCTACCATGCACACTGTAAAGGTCATGATAACACAGACTTCACCCAGTAAAATGTAATTAAATTATTTATTTGTGATCATCAGAGAAAGTGGATGCATCTGAGAACACGAGGAAATACTTTTAAGAACGGTAGAATATTCTGATAAATTCGGCATGTCATTAGCCCTCCAAGAAGCATCTCAGTTCATTGAAATCCCAGTTTAGAAGTGTGGATAATAGAGCTAGTGATCCTACACATCGTCTTTAGTGTAAAAAGACTCATATTGGTTGTGTCATTCTTTAATCGCTGGCGAGGAACAGCCGCCAGTTTTAACAGAATTTAAGTGTGGTACAGTTCCACTTTACCTTCCAGTACGCTGGTCCTCTGGTTGAACACATAACACGGTTTCTCTTTGTACAGCGGCATCTCGTGAACCGGGGGAGACCAGTAATATCTCGGGTCCTTGTAATCCCTCTCCCAGTCGGGGAAGACGGGCTTAGCCAGCCCCGGCACATAGTGCATCCTTTCCGCGTAGGTGATCCTCTCCAGTCCGGGGATCTCCACTCTCTCCCTGGGTTTTCGCGCAGGGGGAGCCTTGGCTGTCAGACATCGGCTGACACCGAAGTGTCTCCGGGCCTGCAGGCGACTGACTGCTCCATGTGCAGGACAACCGCCTCAACTCCCTCAAGAAAACGGTTTGAGAAAACAGCGAAGCTGCAGCTTTTACACACGGGGCCGTTTCTGGAAACATGGCTCTACTTCTCAATACGTTTTAAGACTGATGTTTTAACTTTGACCTAAGTCATTGCCTGTTAAACGCTCCTGTAGAGCGCTGCCATGTTGCATCCACTGACCTCTTCTTTTTCTCCCCCACTAATGTGAAAGCTGCATGTCGCCACCTACTGGACCGGAGTGTGTTAGCACCGACCATTGTGGCTGTGAACGGTGTTTGTACAGTAGGCTATAGGTCAAGCTAGAAACAGTATAAATACTAATAATACTAATATAATAAACTCTGTGTGTGTACATGCCTTTCTATGGTTGTGGGGAACATTTTCGCTTTGAAACCATCGTTATGAGGGCATTTTGGCCGGTCGTTACATCTTTAAAGGGCTGTTTGGGGGTTAAGATTTGATTTTAGGGTTAGAATTAGAATTAGTTTTAGGTTAGGGTTAGGTTATACACTTATTTGTGGTGGTTTGTCAGTAGTAATGCAGTGGGAAAATTGTTTTATTATTATAGCGACGTCAGAGCAACAAATACACAAATCAAGTTAACAAATCAGTTGCAGTTTTTGCAATCAGGATTCGATTTTAGCACAAGCAATTTATAAAGCGTGTTTAAGCCAAAAAGAAAACCCACACAGAAAGAGAAAATAGCACAGGGAGTTAGAGTATGCTGAAAGAGTGTTTACATGTGAGATTTCTGTGATGTAACTAAAATCAAACAATCCAAGGAACAAGGAACAACTCCAAGGAATTAACTCTAATTTGTAGCATGAAGGACAGATGAATCCTAGAGCTGCTTCACACACATTAAATACTTCATTTGGCAACAAATGGTACATGGACTGCACTTATATAGCACTTCCCTAGTCATACTGACACTCAGCCATTCACACATACATTCATACAGCGCTTGTTCTATAAATGAAGCACTCTAACACACACACCCACTCACACACTGATACATCTGGGACAATTTGGGTTTTTTATTTGGATTCAGTATCTGTAACAAACAGTAACAGAAGCAGGAACAAAAGAATGCAGAGATTAAAAAATGGAATTTAGTTTGTGAATGGTTGAATCAAAGCGTTGTGGAGAGAGATCTGGATCCTTCTCTTCTCTTCTCTTCTCTTCTCTTCTCACCCTCTCTTGTATTTTACAGCCAGAGAGGCTAAACTGAAGAGGAGGATGGCAGATTTTCCCAGCAGCATCCAGTACCATACCTGACCCTGCAGACCTACATGGGCACAGATGAATGTAGATTTTTCGAGTTTTTTGTTACATAAAGTGTGTCAGAAGCAAAGCTGCAGGAGCAGAGATAAAAGAGGCAGTTACAGGTAATAGACGTAGTAAAAAAAAAAAAAGACATTTTGACAGACATGAAGCTAAAATGTAACTCAGGCTGAGGTATGCATGTCTGTCTCATGTCTGATCTCACCTGCTGCATGGCTGGGTTGTTGAGTGCTGTAACAACTTGAGATGCTGGCAGTTGTCAGAGTAGATGTTGTTGTTGTCAGGTTATCTGGAGAGGGGATGGTCAGCCATTAATTATGGAGCCCCAGAGTGTTCAGTATTAAAGTAATAAATATATAATTTGAGATAAATAGTTATATTAATATGTGTAAAATATATTATTCACGTACAATATATAATTTAATCATTCCTATTTTCATCATAACAGAGTTTTATTTAAAAATATTTTTTATATATGCTATTTATACCTTTATGTCTTTTTATTTCATAACGTTATTTTTTCTGGGGCCAGTTTTTATTTCATAATCACCAGATATCAGATGTGCAGTGAACGGTGCTGTTGCCATGTACTGAAATTAATTAATTTGTTTAAATGACACTTTGTCAGTAAATAATGAAATCACCATTCACTCAGAAATAAGCATTTAAAAAAGACTGCTTTGCATTCGTCAGCATCTTACCTGTTATCTGAATGGAAACAGTGGGGCTGATTGTGTCGGGCGGCTGGGTCATGCAGGAATAATTTCCAGCGTCTGACTTTGTCGCAAAGCTGATAATCAGAACCAGGCTCACATTGGGGTGGATGGAGGTAATATTGGCGAGGGACACTCCGTCCTTGAAGACAAAAACAGTTCTTACAGATATGACACACACAGATTACATTTAAATAAACTGACATTTGACTGATTTTGTGACTCTTGGTCAACAGTGTTGATTGCACAAGGTCGTACAAATCATGCAACAAAACAAAATCATGATTATGAGTAAGATTTTGTTTGATGAAGAGCACAATCTATTTTAGTGTACATATAAAAAAGCTTAATCCATGCTGCAATAAAATGAAAAATTTAGAAATGGCTTAAAAATATTTTTGAACTACCTTATGGCCACTGTTCCTCCACAGCTGGGCGACATGGTGGGCTCCCAAACATGTGAACTCACAGCTCAGTTTGAAGCTCTCTCCAGCTGAAAGCTCCCCATTACCTCCAGATATACTCACAAGAGTTTCACTGCAACCACCTACAGAAAATGCAGTGACAGAAGGCAGACATAACAATATAAAATTAGTTACCTCAGTTTAAAAAAACAACAACAATAATATTAAAAAGCTAATTTGCAAGCATCTAACATATAATTAGTCCACTCAAAGTGAAGTTGTGTGAAAATTTTGTTTGGTGAATATTTGCATATTCTGATATATACAGCATGCATTGCATGTTTTCACTGGTGTGCGAAGGCCCCTTTGCATGCATTCTGTGAGTTCACACATGCAATTTTTAAGTGTCTACTGCATCCTAATCTTTATATGAATGTGTTTGTACAGAAAATAATGAAATTAATACCAATCACAGAAATATATAACAACTAAATAAGAGACAATGATAATTATTAATATAGCTGCACTCATCATTACATTAACTACCAAATAAAATAAACTGTAATGAATATGTAATGATACAGAGCAGTAATACTAGTCATCCATCCATCCATCAATTATCTATACCGCTTATCCATCAAGGGTCAGGGGGGCTGGAGCCTATCTTAGCTGACACTGGGCGAGAGGCAGAGTACACCCTGTACAGATCACCAGTCCATTGCAGATACTACTAGTTATGATATTACTTATTAACAATGACTAAAATTCTCACCTTCAGTTTGAGTCCAGCACAGAAAACTCATCACCAGAACAAGCATATCTGATTCTTCTGTCTTCTCTGTGTCATCTGCGTGTCACAGTCAGACTCAGGATGTCTCTGGTTTCAGTGCCTGGTACAAATCATAATGACACACCGACCATCTGACAGACAGAATCTGCTGACCCAACTCCCACACAGGATGTACTATACATCTCTGCATTTTTGAGCCGATTAAAGTTGTGATAACCAGAGCAGAAAAGGTTTCTGCTGATAACACTGACCATAACATCACTGCTGTCGACCTGCATACATGGTTGCAAAAATCCCCACATCTGCTGCAGTGTTGAAAAACAGGTAGAAAGCCCTCTAGTTAGAATGCCAGGACAATAACTGTTGTTATCCATCCAACCCAAAAGACAAGTGATACTTCATAACAGGACTAAGGCTAACAAGGAAATAATGATGCATTTTAATTTGGGCCATGAGTTGGTGATAACAAACAAACAGCCACAACCAGGATCTAGCAGTTAACTGTATGTAAGTAACACAGTATTAGCTGACAGAATATTAAAATTATATTATATATGAGAGCTGTAGTGTTTCCTATTTAAAAAGTAGAGTTTATAATATTGTAGCACTTTATAGTATTTCAAGGGTCCATGGTTAACCAGGCTTCCTGTGCCCACAGGTTGCTTTCTTTTCTTGTGTGTATTTTCCCTGAGATTTACCAGCCAGAAATTAGAGCGCAAATGGCGTAAATCAAAATCAGAAGCCCAGTATCTCCAGTGGCACCAGGGTGTTCTGGAATATAAGCGTACACTGTCTACTGCCAGAGCAGCATATTTTTCAAACTTAATCAATAGCGGTAAACATAATCCTAGATTTCTTTTTGACACTGTAGCTAAACTCACTGAAAAGCAGCAGGCCTCCTATCTGCTCACCCTTTACTGCTCATGAGTTTCAGAATTGATTTTTCTGCAGTAAAATTGATGAGATTAGATTAAAAATCAGTTCATTTTCTCCAGCACCTGCTGTAGAGGCAAGAGTCTCAGAAAGTTTCTGCTCTGATGAATTTTGACACTGTACGTCTTGATTCATTATCTAAGCTGGTACTAGCTTCTAAACCCACCACTTGCCTTCTTGACCCTTTACCAGGTAAACTCTCCAAAGATCTCTGGCCAGTCTTGGGCCCTGCAGTGCTGAATATTGTGAATCTATCGCTGATGACTGGCACTGTTCCTTCTAGCTTCAAAACAGCTGTGGTTAAACCTTTACTTAAGAAACCACACCTTGATCCTGGGTCTTTGAGTAACTATCAGCCTGTTTCAAATCTTCCATTCTTCTCTAAAATACTAGAAAAAGTTGTGTCTCAGCAGCTTTCAGCTCACTTAGCTGATAATAATCTATTTGAACCTGTATCAGTCTGCCTTTTAGGGCCTTTCACTCTACTGAAACAGCACTTGCTAAAGTAGTAAATGATCTCCTACTCTCTCTGGATTCAGATTCCATCTCTTTGCTTCTCTTACTTGATCTTAGTGCAGCCTTTGATACTGTAGATCACCGTATACTCATGGACCGACTGGAAAATAGATTTGGAATCTCTGGCCTGGCCCTCAGCTGGTTAAAATCTTACTTATCTGACAGAACTCAGTGTGTCTCTTGTAATAACACTGTATCAGCCTTTTCTGATGTGAAATATGGAGTACCCCAGGGTTCTGTTCTTGGCCCCCTGCTTTCCTTCTATATATATTTCTCCTCTTGGCCAAATTATTCGGAGTCATGGAATTAATTTTCACTGTTATGCTGATGATACCCAGCTGTATGTGCCTATAAAGGCTGACAATGCCTCTCAAATTAGGGAACTAGAGATCTGCTTGTCATCTGTTAAAAGCTGGATGTCTTGAAACTCCCTGCTTCTTAACTCAGACAAAACTGAAATGCTGGTTATTGGCCCGGCGCAATATAGACACCAGTTCGATCAAGTAACTATATCCCTTGACAACTGTGTGATTTCTCAAAGTAACAGTTAAACAGCCAAAAATCTGGGTGTCACACTTGATCCTGCTCTTTCCTTCGATCAGCACATTAAAGACATTACAAAGACCGCCTTTTTTCACCTACGCAATATAGCTAGGATTCGGTCTTTTCTTTCCATAGCAGATGCTGAAATTCTATTTCATGCCTTTGTTTCCTCTGGACTGGATTATTGTAATGTTTTGCTTTCAGGACTACAGCGTGCTAGCACTAAAAGTCTGCAAATGGTTCAGAATGCTGCAGCTAGAATGCTAACCAAATCCAGAAGGTTTGACCATATTACCCCAGTTCTAGCCTCCCTTCACTGGCTCCCTATTTGTGTTAGATCAGACTTTAAAGTCTCCTAATGACTTATAAAATTCTAAATGGGCTGGCCCCCTCATACCTGTCTGAACTTCTTAACCCTTATATTCCCTCCTGTGCTCTGCGCTCTCAGAGTGCAGGGCTGCTGTCTGTCCCCAGAGTTAAAAGAAGTCAGCAGGCTTCTCCTATCGAGCCCCCTTCCTCTGGAACAACCTCTCTATTGATATTAGACAGGCTGACTCAGCTGAGGCCTTTAAATCAAACTAAAAACTCATCTTTATGCCTTAACTTTTAACTAGCACATTATTCTGGTTCCTATTTCATGTTACTATTTTTCCTTTGGCGGGTTGGGTCAGTCTCAATGCATCAGTTAAGCTTAGTAGTTCTTAAATGTTGTCCATGATGTCCTGCTGACGAGATTACTATAAACCGTCTTAATATCGTTGCATCACTCTAACTGTGTGTTTCTTCCCTCAAGCACATCAGTGCCCAGGCTGTGCTTCTCTCTCTCTCTCTGCTACTGTCTCTTACTGCAGGGTTCTGCCTCCAGAGCTGTAGAGTCTCCTGCTGCTCCCATGATCCAGCTCAGCCCATGATGCAACAATAATTAAACATTTATTAGTGTTAGTGATAGTGTTAGTGCTACTAATGTTTCACTGTTTTGTCATTATGATTCCTTTAGCTATAATAATAATAATTATTATTATTACTATTTACATTTTGACTTAGTCTGTGTATCTGCAATGTTATCTTTCTCTTACCCCATCCCCCCACCCTCCTCTCTCTGTCTAAACCCAACCGGTCGAGGCAGATGGCCGCCCACCCTGAGTCTGGTTCTGCTCGAGGTTTCTGCCTCTTAAAGGAAGTTTTTCCTTGTCACAGTTGCCTAGTGCTGCTCATGGTGGATCTGTTGGGTTTCTCTCTCTAAATTGTATAAGATAAAGAGCACGGTGTAGACCTGCTCTATATGTACAGTGCCTCAAGATAACTTCTGTTGTGAATTGGCGCTATATAAATAAAATTTGACTTGACTTGATTTACATCAGTAACATAAAACTAGCAAATGAGGAATGAAATTGATGTTACATGGCACCGAACTTTATATATACCTAGACAAAATATGTATGACAATGTAACTACTTTGACTTCTGATTTACATAGTACTAAAAAAGTAGTTCATAAACAGACATATTTTCATTGTTTTTATTCTGTATGACTTAGATCCCTCAATGAACATGTTGTAGGCTTGTCATAGACCAGACTAAAGGCAAAAATTCCCTAATACAAGCATAAAGTGAAGGCTGCAGTACAGGCTGTCAGAACATCAGTGGGGAATATGTTAATTATCTGTCTGTGGCTCTCAGACTTCATTTAATCAAGGACTTTGAACCAAAATTTACATATGATGACTTCATTTAATTATATAAATAATTTGATGTATTATAAACACCATTAATATCTTTAGTAATATATACATTGAAACACACTAAGTATAAAAAACATAAACACATAGTTATTTTGGCAAGTGCTGGTAAAAGAGAAAACTACTTTTCTCCCCAAATCAAAGTGTGCGTGACCCCCTCTCATGCACGTTCCCACGCACACATTTACGCGCACAGAGATTTTCTGTCGCTATTCTTCCTCGCACTTTACGTTCGTTCGTTCCGTTTACTGCGCAGTACATGTGCAGATTTACGCAAATTGCGTTATGGTTAGTGGCGAGGCTTCTCAGCTGGTTAGCCAAACATCCACAGAAAAAGAGATGAGCAGGAAAACGAGACGAAGAAAGCAAGAACATTTTATTTCAACCAGAAAAATAGCGACAGAAAGAAAATCTGTTTAGGTATGTAAGTTTATTTTATAAACTTTGCACACATTTGTTTGTTAAATTAGTTGGCTGTGTTTATGCATGACTGTATGTATGGACATAAATTCGGCGTTAGCCAACTGGCTAGTTAGCTGGCTGGCTAACATGTTAGCCAACGTTAGCTCCTCTCAGGCTGCGTCTTGCTGCAACCACAGAGGCTAATAAACGCCAGCTAGGTAGCTAATTGACTCACTAAATACCTTGTTCCTTGTCCTAACTACCTGTTCACCACTGCCGGTGTATTCTCAGACACATTGTTTCGCTTCATTTGCTGCTACATTTTCTCCACTTAGCTACTTCAAAAATGTTTCAATGAAGCTAACGTTGTCAAACTACACTGAGGCCAAACACTCACACTCAAACTACTGTGGCCTAACTTCCTACGTTGCCCAGATCGATTGATAGTTTGACGTGTAATATATTATACGAGCTTCCAAAATAGACAAACAGCAAACACCAGTAGCGCTTGCAGGCGTGTAGTTATCGGGTTTAACTGTGTCCTCTCCCGACTGCGAAATCTGCTGCAGTATTATCAGCTCACGTTAGCTCTATTAGCTAACTCGAGCTCCTTTGGCCATTCAGCTTTCAGTATCAAAACTAGAAATGGTGAAAGCGTCTGAAGATCTTGAACAAAGTCGCGGTTTACAGTCTCTTAAGTTGGCTTTTAAGTAATCACGACTTCCAGAAGTCATATTCAGAAATGAGTAAGAGGTGGTGCAAGCAAGTTGATCATTTGAGTGGGTGGTGAGACAAGGCCGTGTTGATACAGCTAGATGTTTTGTATTTCCCCTAAAATCTCATCAAGAATATTATACTGCCTACCGAGAGGAGCTTGATATTACAAAGCGATTGATTGATTCGTTGATTGATGGATTGATTCATTGATTCATTGAATAATTATTAGGAGAAAGGCTTTCGTTCCCATCGGGCACCAGTACAGCATGCACTCATTAGATAGTTGCACTGCAAGGTGCCATTGATACACAAACAACATATCTTAAAAGGGAGCTACATTTAAAATTCGTATACCATGTCTAACTCCGTCAGTAAAACGTAATGTAGGACACAGTGGACTGGCAATGTAGAGACAGCAGTAGTCTTGACAATGTGGTGAGTATATAGACAGTATAACTTCACAGTTAACAAGAGTAAAGGTAGTGTAAACTGTGACAGATTATACATCGATATTCATTCAGAAAATCCATGGTAGAGTTCCTTGATTTAGGCCAGCAATTTTAAGAACGTGGTGCAGGGTGATAATATGATAATAACTGGTGTGAAGCTAATCCATTTGTTTTTTTTGCGCATCTGTTTGGAAATGTACAGGCGACATTTTTATTAATAAACAGTGCTGACATAGAGTCAGTGCTCATTAGGCCTCACACACACAAAAGTAGCTGATCTAAAGCCAAACTAAAAGTTTGATAAAGAATAGTATGTAATGGAAACATCCACACTAAAGGATTAGGTGTTTCATTAGAATATGACATCTGTGGAATTATCTCTACCTTTGATTTCATGAACATGTTGACTACATGGATTTAATGATTTGCTTAATTTGAGCAACAATTCCTAAATAAAAGAAACCGCAGTGCAAGTGGTATATTGGGTACCCATACAAAGTTTCTGGGCAGATTTTTAATTTAAATTAGTGGTGTCTAAATTGACGTATCAAAGGATGACCCTGTTTTCCAGATTTCTGTGAAGAAACTGTTTAATCTGTTTTTCCATTTGCCCAGTAATTGAGGTCAGGTTGTGGTGTAATGGATAAAGTAAAACTTCCACTGCTCAGTGGGGAGCATGACACAAAACACTACAGACAACGACTCTGTATTGGATACCAGGTTTGGTGCCTTGATGTTAGTGCCCACCATATTACTATTGTCAATACTTAACATTGCTTTATATATTATATGAAATAAGTGAAAGTATTTCTTCACTGTAGTTTACAGCCAGTTTTTATATGGCAGGCTGAACTTGCAGTCATGACATTATAAATGTGTAGGGAAGCTTCCTAGTGGTATTTGATGTGTACCTGAAAAGTATTGAGCTTTGATACCAAGCTGGTTTAGGACATAAGTTTCAATTAACTGCGTGTTTCTAAATGAGTTTATAGTAGGGAAAGACACACATGGGCAATACATTGTCAACCTAGAATTTGTTGAAAGATACAAAGGCAGAGACATAAGCATCAAGGAGTAAGACAGCTAAATCAAACATGTGTTGGAGGAGCAAAAGTCTCAGTCTTTTAGATTGTATTATAAAAGTTGCAATCTCTTCTTTTAGCTGAGGTCAAAGACAGCATGTGGGAGTGATTGTCCCTCCCGCTTTGTGTAGGCTTAACCCTTTCTCATATATGGCCTATACAGCATCATTGATTTTTGCTGCGAGTTGCTCAATCTCACAGAGGCCTCTGTGGGAGGGAAAAGCTGTGTGACCTGATTCATGGGATGTAATTAAAGGCATAACTGTAACTTCAGTCCAGGCAGAATGCTTTTAATTTTATTATGGAATCTGATTTTAGCAGGTCTTGCAATTCTGTTTAAGTTTCATGCAACCTAATTCCCTCACTCCCTCTGTGCTGAGCACAGTTCCCACATAAACAACAAATGCAGGTGACGATGCAGCTGCACTGTAGTTTGAGTTATTGTTACACATGGCTCAAAAGTTCCTCTGAATTCCTCTGTGCTCATAGATTGGTTTTAACATCAGGCTTTTTGTCTTAATTGGCTGCAAATACCCTAAAGAGGGCACCAGTAGTTATAGTGGTTTGATTGTTTGTATGAACACAGTGGTACATTGTGACATTAATATTCTAATTTGATGCACCCTATAACCCAAAACAATCACAAATCACCCAGAAAGTTATCAGACACCTTCACTGTTTTCACATTTTGTTATGTTGCAGCTAAACTGTTTAGATCATTTTTTCCTTTATTAATCTACACTTAATACCCCATAATGGCAAAGCCAAAACAGAATGTTAGGATTTTAGCAAATGTATTAAAATGGGAAAAACTGAAATATGACATTGTCATGATGCAAACTTGAAATTTAGTTCAGGATCCTCCCATTTCTCTGGATCATCACTGAAATGTTTCTATACTTTGACCGGAGACCTACCTGTGGTAAATCCTGTTGTTTGGACATTATTTCGAAAGACACACACCTCTTTATATAAAGTCTCACAGCTGACAGTGCATATTAGAAGCAAAAACCAAGACATGAAGAAGAAGGAACTGTCTGCAAAGCTCAGAGACGGGATTGTGTAGAGACACAGATTTGGGAATAGCTACAAATAAATCTACTGCGTTGAAAGTTCCGAAGAGCACAGTTTCCTCTATAATTCTGAAATTGAAGAAGTTTGAAACAAACAGGACTCTTCCTAAAGCTGACTGTGAGGCCAAACTGAGGAATTGAGGGGAGACAGCCTTGGTAGCAGAGGTGACCAAGAACCTGATGGTCACTCTGGCTGAGCTCCAGAGATCCTGTGTGGAGATGGGAGAAACTTCCAGAAAGTACAGAGATTTCCATGAAAACCTGGTCCAGACTCAAGACCTCAGACTGGGCTGCAAGTTGGACAGTGACCCACATAGCACACAGCCAAGACAACACGGGAGTGGCTCAGGGACAACTCTGTCAATGCCCTTGAGTGGTCCAGTCAGAGACCTGACTTGCCCAATCAAACAACTCTGGAGAGACCTCAAACTGGCTGTCCACTGACAGTTCCCATCCAACCTGCCAGAGCTTGAGAGAATCTGCAGAGAAGAATGGGGAAAAAAACCCAAATTCAGGTGTGCAAAGCTGTGTCACACCTGGGAAGACTTGAGGCTGTAGACGCTGCCAAATAGGGTTTCCACTGTAGTCGGGGCTACTGATGTTGCAGTGTTCAGGCGCACCCTGATTACATAACTTGCTCACCATCCCCACCATCTTTTTACAGTTTTATAGACATAACACCCATTTGTAAACTGAGAATGTCTGCTCCATGCAGCAGCAGAACATAGTAGCAGAGTCTTATCACATGATGACAGTTAAGTTGACCAACGAGGCAGTGGATTTGGTGTCAAAGCGAAAAGCAAAAGTGCCTATTTGGTAGTATTTTGAATTTAAACTTAATACCAAAAGGGAACCTGATGACATTGCATGAGGCAATCTGCAAATGTTCTCTCATGGGGTGACAGCATCTGAGATAACTTTTAATCACATATTGCAGCTGAAATATTTTTTCTTTAAATGTCTGGTGTAATCGGTAACACCAGTGTTGTCACAAGTGTTTTACCAGGTTGGAAAACTTCCACACTGTGACATCCCGACTGCCAGAAGAGCTTTAACTAAGTACTCAGTAAATGCTCTGAATACTTGTATACTATGTCAACCTTCAATGCAGCAGATTTTTTTGCAGCCCACCCCAGATCTGTGCCTTGCTGGTTTTTGCTGTCAGTTGTGAGACCTTAAATAGACAGGGTGTGCCTTTCCATATAATGTCTAGTTGGATTTACCACAGGTGGCCTCCAATCAAGGTGTAGAAACATCTGAGAGACGATCCAGAGAAATGGGAGGAACCTGAGCTAGATTTCAAGTGTCATAGCAGTGGGTTTGAATATTTATGGCAACGTGATGTTTATTTTTTTCTGTTTTAATACATTTCTGTTTTGGCTTTATTATTATGGGATATTAAGTGTAGATTGATGTGGGGAAAATGAATGTAAACAGTATAAGGCTGGAAACAACAAAATGTGAAAAAAGTGAAGGGGTGTGAGCACTTTCTGAATTTACTGTATGAAAACTGGATCATTCCACTGATGTACACATATTAGTAAAACACAGTCAATACAGAACTTTTATTCTATTTTTAAATGATATCAGTTAATTGACCTGAATTCATCTGTAGCAGTTAAAGAGTCTGTACTTACCTTGCTGTTATTAAAGTTTTATATTTAGCACAAAATGTTGCAGTTTAGAAATGTGTAACTGAAATAATTTAAGTCATTCAGAATTTTATGCCAAATAAGTGATGACATCTCAGTGAGAGGATGCCTCCAGGCCAGCAACAGATTTAGTTTTCAACAAAGGGGCAGTTGTGTGTGACGTATAAAACAAGAATATGCATGCTGATCTCTACTGAGTTTTTAGATCCTAATAAATAAATACAAACACATGTATTTTGCTATTAACCTTGTTATAGCACAGGGAGCAGGAAGAGAAACAGGAGGCCCCCGAGTGGAGGAAATGGGATGTGAGGAGGACAAGTGAAGATAGATTGGATGTAAAGGAAGGAATGGAGTGTGGAAAACTGAGAGGAAAGAAGGAAGGAACTGGAGTAGCCAGGATGAGTGTTATTATTAGAAGAAATCAGAAACACCAGAGAACATGCGCTGTTCTCCTGGAGGAAGATCTGGCCTGGTTTTCTGTTGGTTACTGACTATGAATTTTATGGTGTAAACATCGAAATGTATGCTATTATTGCTTTGTTGCATTTGTGAAATGATTTTGTTATAAATCCAGGGAATGTTAGAGGTACATGAGTTATTTACAGCTTGTTAGTCAGCTGTCTGGCCCCTCCGGTATCCCTCAATTGTTATACCATTTTTTAATGACATTTTTTCTTTCAGTCTCATCTCTACCTTTTTTTTCTGGTTATTGTGGTACTGCACATTATTTGATGTAGATGTATTTCTACATAATTTGAGGTCAGCATACATAGAAAGTAGTAAAGTTTGATACAAATGTGTATGTTTGAATCTTTTAGAGTTTGTCCTTGAATACTGTGAGATTCTTTGTCTGAAGGCTCAGTGCAACCATACTTTGGTCAGGCATCAAATATCTTCTAAAATGAATTGTGTCCTTTTTTTATCCTATTTTTTGGCCACAGAAGCAATTTGTGCAGTCTGCATCGTCAAAATACACTGTGCAATACATTAAATATAAAAATATGGTTGAAATTTTAGGAAATCGTGAATGTAATCATATTTTTTCCTGTCTGTCTTTCAGGTGCTACATTGAAACTCATCACAACATTCTTCACACCCAGGGGCCAAAGCTTCACCAGCTGTTCCATCGGACCAAGCAGTTATGTGACAGATTATCTGTCTGAACGTGGACAAGTACAGAGATCTAGTACTTGCAGCAGCACTCTAAACCAGTTAGCTTAAGACTAATGGCAATTAATCACACAACTAAAGTATATGGCCATAACAGAATATCAGATGTGAAAAAGAGGAACCTCTGAAGTTCCCCAATTAGTTTTTTTTGTTGTTATTTTTATTTTTTTTATTTTTTTTGATAAACTCAACACATTCCTGCTGTCTAACTATAATCACTAGGGTTGGGTGCATGGGTGTTGTGACAACAGGCTATTGTCATGGTGGCTTGGTATGTCTAAGTCTGAAGCTAGTGTAGCTTCTCAGTTTCATATAGAATGTTAGCATATGGCTAGCTACATATGGTGACTTCCCCCTTGATTGCCATCTCTGGCCCCTACAAGGGGGTGTAAACTCATTGGTAGTGGTACCCCCTTACCCCATCATCTTTTCATTTCTCTTTCATTCAATCATCCAACCACTCACCCAACAATCATTTTGCTTTTGCCCCATCTTTCACTCTCATCCACCCTCAATCATTCTTGTATGGGTACTAAGCAATCTTAAACTCCGCCTAACTAAGCGCAGGTTCTTTATGAGATCCTATTCTTTCCTTTAAACTCATCTCACATCTGTCCCATTTCAGCTTAAGGTACCACAGCCCAGTCTCTGCTTTATTTTTTATCAATCCCCAGCCCCAGTGTAACGTACAGTCTGGCAGCGTGGAAAATCCTCAAGTCTGATAGTTAAGCCGCTAGGCAGTTGTTTTGGTGGTTGTTTGGTTGCATGGAATAGGCTTAACCGTGGAGAGGCCAGGCTACCACAAACTGATGGACTTTGACAAACGAGGAGTTGGGGGAGGAGGGGGCGGAGGAGGAGGTGGTGGTGGTGGAGGAGGAGGTGGAGGGAAGGGGGAGACAGAGGAAGGGAAGAGGATGTCTGGGAAGACAGGGAGTCGATCGGGGCACGGTGGCCGGGGTGCCGGCTCCAACTCCGGGGTTCTGATGGTCGGACCAAACTTTCGTGTAGGAAAGAAGATCGGCTGTGGGAACTTTGGAGAACTGCGACTTGGAAAGAACCTGTACACTAACGAATACGTGGCTATCAAACTGGTAAAATATCCTTTCACTGTATATAGTTTAATGTAGGAGAGCACTTAATATTGAGATGACAGTTAATAACCCACATGTCAGAATAGAATAACTGAATTGCACTTAAAAGTGACAGAAAATGTTCAGTTGTATATCTGGAACCAAATTAACCTTTACCCTGATTGTGGCAGCATTGTCTAAGAAAAGCCTCTTATGAATTTTACTGCCTCTAATGTATGATGAAGAATTATTCTAATTCAAACGTAATCTGCTTATACAGGAGCCAATCAAGTCACGGGCACCACAGCTCCATCTAGAATATCGCTTCTACAAACAGCTGGGAAGTTCAGGTGAGAACCGCCTACTCTTTTGTGAGGTTTTCTAATGTGAGAATCAATCAAAATTGAATATCAACCATAACTGAAGGGGTTTCATGAGACTAACATTTATAAAGAAGTTAGAAGAACACTTTAATGGATATTTATGACTGGAAATGACTTAATGATCATTTGTTTTAGATGCATGATTGCATTGTGACCTGAATAATAGTTTGATTATAGTTTGTCTTCTCTTTCACAGTTTGTCTGCTCCTTTTAATTATGTTATAATTAGTCATGTGTTACAATGGATGTTAGATCAGTGTATCATGTTTATACATAAATGTACCTGTATCCATTTCCTGTTCTGTGTGTATCTATCTGTCCATCCAGAGGGTGTACCACAGGTGTTTTACTTTGGACCGTGTGGTAAATATAATGCTATGGTTCTGGAGCTACTGGGACCGAGCTTAGAGGATCTGTTTGACCTCTGTGATCGGACCTTCTCTTTAAAGACTGTACTCATGATAGCCATACAACTGGTAAGACAAACACACAAACATTTTTTCACCAGATATTCACTGGGTGTTTTCAGTTTTTCTTTTTAAAAGAACCCTTCTTTGCATCTATTCTGTCCTCTCCTTTAGATAACCCGTATGGAGTTTGTCCACACCAGAAGCCTGATCTATCGAGACGTAAAGCCAGAGAACTTCCTGGTGGGCCGACCTGGCTCCAAACGGCAACACACCATCCACATTATAGACTTTGGCCTGGCAAAAGAATACATAGACCCAGAGACCAAAAAACACATCCCATACAGAGAACACAAGAGTCTGACTGGAACTGCTAGATACATGAGCATCAATACACATCTGGGGAAAGGTGAGTACTCCTTTGTGTTATACATACACATGTGCACCACTCTAACTCAAACCATAGATCCATACCACATCAGCAAATGACTTCTGAGGCCTAGAAGTGCTGAATGAAATGTCTTTAGTTGACTCCCTTTAGTCTGACAATTGTAAGTGAGGTAAGATTATGAAGAGTTTGTTAAAATAATTGTAGAATGGCCAACAAAGTTGATGCACACAGTTGTGACTTGGTGCATGAATGTTACTGTAAGTGTTGTGTACCAAGGATATATGAGGAGAGAGATCAAAGAAAGAGAAACAATATTGTGAATTCACAGAGGAAAGTAAAAAATATCAGTCACATATGACATTTTAACTAGAAATAAAAAGAAGTGAAATATTTGGATGTCACTGTTCTCATCTGCAAGAATCTGAATTGCTGTACGTATCTCCCAGTTTATTCAACTGTTTAAATAGGTTTGTGCTCATTATGACATTTTCCCTGGGTGGCAAACAGTCAAGACACTGGTAGCTTTGTAGGTGAAATTCAGAAATGCTTTGAAAAACAATTGGTGCAGAAACAGTTGGGCGTGTTTTCCATTTGATTTCAGTTAATTACAGAAACAGCACATCCTGCTTATATTGACCTGAATCAACTGCTCTGTGAGGCATGTACACAAAGTATTATGTCCAACAACTTTTTGTAGTTCTCTGCCTCATCAGGGACAACAATCATCTGTTGTGATTGAGACTTACCAAGAATCAGTTTTGAACAGGACAGTATGTAATCAACATATCGAGTTCCTGAAATATTTCAGTAGCTAGTCAGATGGGAAAAGTAGTGAAGTGAATTTTGTCTACACTATCACCATACCTTTGGCAATTCATGAGTGCTGATGGAATTAAAGAACCATAAAGGAACAAGCAGCAGTGTATTATAAGTATGGTAACCAGACTGGGTGTTGAAGCATAGTGTTTGTGTTCTTGGCATCAGAGGTGTTAAAATTAACACCACTGAGACAGGCAAACCAGTGAAGCCTTTGTTGTTGTTCTCTGTTTTTTACAGAGCAAAGCAGGCGGGATGACCTGGAGGCTCTAGGCCACATGTTCATGTACTTCCTGCGAGGCAGTCTACCTTGGCAGGGACTCAAGGTGAGAAGACAGTTGACCAACTATCTATTGTGTTCACTGGTGGAGTCATCTTTGTGTTTTCACTTCCTTTCATCCTTGGACCTCTGTCTTTGCTTTGCATCTATACATTACCTGTTATGAATAAATTCCTCATTGTCTCTGTCCTCATTAGGCTGACACTCTGAAAGAACGTTATCAGAAGATAGGAGACACAAAGAGAGACACACCAATAGAAGTCCTTTGTGAGAGTTTCCCAGGTTTGTATACACACCCACACACTTTGTTCAATAAAAGCAGTTTCTGTCTAGTTGTGGCATATACAGTATGCTGAGACTAGCATATGTTGATCAGATTTTGTGTGTGTCTCTGTTTATGAATCTGTGTATGTGTGGGTGTGGTGCTGGTGTATTCTCATATATGTGAATGCCTGTGTATGTGCGAACTGTGTTTGTGTGCCCGTGTATATGTAACAGAAGAGATGGCCACATACCTGCGGTATGTGCGTCGGCTGGACTTCTTCGAGAAGCCAGACTACGACTATCTGAGGAAACTCTTCACTGACCTCTTTGACAGAAATGGATACATCTTTGACTACCAGTATGACTGGACTGGAAAGCCACTGGTTAGTGTGGAGTGGGTGTTTTGTATGGCACACATACACTGTAAGCTGTATAATTAGAATCTGAATAGATTGTTCTGAAAAGAAAAAGTGTAGTTCTGTTAATGTGACCTTTGAGTTCAGTGGTGAAAAATCTGACTGCACACAATGCAGTACCATTTAATGTCAATGCTCAAGTTTCTACATTTGTTATAATTTGCTTTCTTAATATAATAATAATTATTAATAATTTTTCAAATGTGTTTATTGCACAGGGCTCCTAGTGCTCCTAATAGTACAAAAGTATAATTCAGAAGATCACTTCAGGTCCACAGAAGGAAACATCAAATAATCAAGTGTATATTTTGTTTCTCTGATCCCATGTTGACCTCACTCTCTGCACGTTTAGCCCACTCCTATTGGTCCAGTGGCCAGCGAGACTCCACTTCAGACGAGCAACCGAGAGAAAGCACCACAGACCAAAAACCAGGTACCTGCACTCATTCTGGACAAATATGCAACATGATCACGCCAGTGTTGCCATACACACGATTGTTTGTAAGATCTGAATATTTGGAACAGATTCAGTACCAAACACACAGAGCTGGCTACATGAAGCAGTCCGTGCCTCTCACTCACAGTGTTGCTCCCTTAGCTTTTGTTATATCTTGTGTGCTCCATTAGAGAATAGTTAGCTGGCTTTGTTACAGGAATAAGTTGCTTGTGTTTTTGTCAATCAAAACTAAAAATAGTAAATATATAAGCAGGAAATAGTGAAGTCATCCAGGCTAATGGCTTTAACACTAAAGGTTAACTAACTACAATAATAACCTCAGTGCTGCATCATATTTTTTGCATTACCTCAATGCTTCAATAGTTAAGTGTATAGTTACAGTGTGTGTGCTAAGTATTAATCCTGATCAGACTTTTTCATGTTTTATTGTTTTACAAAAATGACTCACAGTGGACAGTCAATGTTTTTTGACACTGATCAAAATACAAAATAGCTTTTACAGCGTCTGTCGCCCCCTTTAGGTTTAACAGGTGCCTGAAATGTTTATTGTTTGCCTCTTCATAGAGGATATCAGCAGTGGTTGGAATTGGATCCAGACCAGTATTAGTGGACTCCATTACCACAACATCCAAAGCACCACTGAGTGCATCATAGACAAAGATGGCCTGTGTGTATACCCACCTCTGGACATAGTTAGCGTATAACTACCAACAGCAACACATATGCATCACTGCCCAGACTGTGGAGAGAGGCTGCCAGCAATCATATTAGAGCCTTTGATATAATCTGTGGTGTTGACTTAACTTTTGATGCAGTGCCTCCTTTTAGGCAACGTAATCATTTCCATAAAACAGCACTAAGCTGTTGGGTAGAATGGATGAGTATAGTTTAAGTAGCTAGCTAATTGAGCACATACAACTATAAATATGCAGCGAACACACTAAGGCACATAATTAAACTTTGTAAATGAGAAAAAAACAGAGAGTTCTCCATCATTACAACAGATTTCAGTCTGTTGGATTCCAAAGTGGCCATGTATGAGAGCATACATCCAAAAAGAAGCAAAGGGAGCAGGGTTCAGATACCATGAACCTGATGACTGTATGAAATTGTAAGATGTAAAATGTAGGCTATTTGAAAGGTAAATGGACAGTTAACGACTCAATTGAAAATGAAAAATATTCATGTAGCCTTGGGGTGTGTACATACTTTTTTCCCCACATGAAAACTTATGAGAACCCAAAAAAGGGCAGACAGTGTGTACATGCACTGGTGTACTGGCCATTGGGCATACTTGGACAAATCCCTGTGCCAAAATCCATAACATCCATAACATCAAGTACTCTGTTGCAAGCACAGGTCCTGAATTTCAATAGTAAGAATCCAGATTATACCTACTACTGTGCCACTGATCACAGACAGTGTCACACTACAGAGGACAAAAAAATGTTGATAGATGTAGATAGACAACAGATTGTTGAGATTAAAATTATATTGTGCAATCCTGGTGGTATCCAGTTTGTGAAGACATGTTTGGAGTTTGCCATTGTTCTGTTGATCAGTGTCAGAAAACCTAATTATTGCATCCATGATTTAAAGTTGCAACAAAACATGGAAAAAGTCATGGGAATGAAAAGTACTGTTCTTTAAGTGTTGTGTGTGTATATTTATAAAAATCCACTTATGCACTGTTTTTAAAAATAATATTAAATGTAAATAGTTTTCATTCTATTTGATCAAAATTAGATATTGCACAAAATCACAAGTCCATATACGCATTAATACAAACAACCTTCACATTAAACTGTCACAAAGGGCTGGGCGGTATAATCGAAAATGTATGTACTTGTACTGGATACAACAGTATATACTGTGTACATTTGGCTGGACCACAACAGCAAGCCTTAGAAATGTTAATGTCTGTGGATGACTGAGTGATGAAGTGACACCATTGGTCAGCCGGCCGACTGTCTTTAACTTTTATGCATGGTGATTTTGTCAGATGACGTGACAGGAAGAGCAGCAGCTTGGAAATGGCTTGGAAGTGACTGCTAGTTAACATTTTAATGGGTTGCATTTCACTCACTATTTCATACTTGTTCCACTGTGTGACAACAGAAACAGAAAAACATGTTAGTGAGAACAGCTTTATTGGAAATTTGGCTTTACACTGGGCAGATGATGCAATTATACATCATGCGTATGTTAATTAGCATATTGTGTCGACACACATACATACATGGTCCAGCCACATACTAGGTTGTGATCTAGTCTTCTTTCTCTATAATTAAAATGCACTGCAGGATTCTGGGATAATATTTTTGTGTGGAGTTAATACACTACCCTGAGTTGGTAGTTGAAAGTTTCCGTTGATGCCAGCCTATAGCTGTTGAACAACTGCATTTTGTTTAGGGTGGAATATTTGCAGCAGTCTGCAGATTGTTATATTCTGCTCATATTCTGGTTATATTCTGTTATACTCTGGTTTTGAAAACAAAGTAAATTATAAATAAGCACCTATTTTTACATCATTTGGTTCTGCCTTAGTGGCATCTGTTAATTTCTGCCTTGCTTTTCTTAACATTCAGATTTGTTGTTTTAGCATATTACATTTGAAATCACAATTGCAATCCATTCTATAGTGAAAATATAGTGTTTCCCAATCAGCATGGCATATTTCACAGGAAGCTGTTTATACTGGTTATACCACCCACCCCTACCTTTTTATTTACCAATACAAATGCACATTAGTCCACATTTACAAAGGCACCAGTAGTTACCAGTACCAGTACCAGTAGGTTACACCATAGGCCTATTTTGGCCTTGATCTCAAAAAACAGGTTTGAGGCAAGTGAGTTTGAGGGAACACAGAAAATAGACCACCTCCTTCCCCTTTTGCATGGGGCCGCCACATGTGTACACTCTCCTGTGCACTCTTACTTGTACAGCACACTTGAGTGCTCACCCTCCTGTTGCTCCTCCACCAAATACTGACTCTGAACTCACTATTTCTTCTTCTTTCCTTTTTCACTCTTTCCTCATTCTTGTCTCTCCCCGCCGCACTGCTCCTCACCCCACCACTCCTCACCTCCATCTGCTCATCTTCCTATTTCTCCCTTGCTTTACTACTTTCCTTCTCTCACTCTCTTCCACCTTCTTCCCCTTTCCGTGGCAACCCTTCCCTTCCATCTTACTTGTCCTCTTTACCTTTTCCCTTCTCCACTACCAACTCCTCCCACTTCTTGTTTCTCCTGCGATCGGCTTCCCATCTCCTCTAGTCTCCAGAGGGGAAAGGCAGTGAGTCCCAGCCCACTCCAGTGACCAATCGAGAGCTGCTGGGCTCCCATCTCACTGCTGATAGGCTGGGCGGGTCTGTCCAGGTACTGAGAGGAAGGGTTAGCTCTGCTGGCTTCCTGTCTGTCTGCCTACCTGTCTGTCTGCCTGCATGACCTTCTCTGTCTCTGCAGCAGGGCTGACCTCACAACCTCCCTAACAGAGTTCTCTAACATGGGAATATGGTGATAGAAATTCCAGATCAAATCTTTTACTTGCCCGGGTTAGGTTTGTGTAGCCTCTGTCCTGCTCTGCGTCATGTTGTTATACAATAGTAAGGCAGTGTTTACACTTCCACTATTTTTCAAACTGTCACTGTCTTTCTAACACTGAAATAATGGACACTGTTTGCAAGGGGACAGAAGGTGGTCGCCTGGCTTCTCCATAGATAAAGCAGAAATTTTCGAGACCGCATGAGGGCTGCTTTTTTGTGAGCTGACTAGTGATGAGGTAGAGGAAGGTGGGTTTCAGACTGTGTATGTACAAGTAGAATAAACAACATGCATTTGCAATTGCATTTGACATTTTATTTTAGACTAGTTCTAATCTTTTTTTAAGAAAGTCTTACAAATTTAGTTAAAATCAAAACTGAAATCTCAATATTATTCAGACTACACACCTGTGTATACAAGGTCTCACAATTCACACTGCATGTCAGGACACAGACCAAGCCATGAAATCCAAGGAACTCTCTGTAGACCTCCATGATAAAACTGTAGTGAGGCATAGATCAGAGCCAGGTTCTAAAACCATTTCTAAAGCATTAAGTGTTCCTAGGAGCAGAGTGGCCTCAAGTTTGAAAGAGTTTGGAACCACCTCCTACAGTTGACTATCCAGCTAAAGTGAGAAATTGGGCAAGAAGGGCTTCGGTCAGGGAGGTGACCAAGAGCCCAGTGGTCACCCTGACAGTTTTAGAAATCCTCTGCAGAGATTGGCAAACCTGCCAAATGGACAACCATCTGTGCAGCACACTGTCTATCAGACCTTTATTGTAGAGTGTCTAGATGGAAGCCACTTTGAGTGAAAGGCATATAACAATCAGTTTGGATTTAAAAACTCTGGAGTCTTTAAAATGCCAAACATTTAAAACAGCATGAGAGAAAAGGTCTGAACTCTTTGGGCAAAACTCCACACACTGTGTCTAGTGAACACCAGTCACTGCTCATCACCTAATACCCATCCCACAGTGAAGCATGGTGGTGGCAGCATCATTCCGGGGGGTTTCTTAGCAGCAGGGAGACTGTTCAGAACTGAGAGAACGATGAATGCAGCCAAATACTTGGAAATTTTATCAGTGATATTACTCCTTAGATGTTATTTGATGTTGCCATTTTTTTGCCTGCAGTGGTAGACTTACATCTACTGGCCAATGATTAGCAGTGTATGGAACGTGGATGTGCATTCTGTCAAAACCCCTGCATATACATGAAAACGTAACATCCACTGTAGTGACTACTATGGTTAATTTAAAAATTGTCATTGCTTTTTCGTGATTTTGTTACACATTCTGTGTGCTAGAATCAACACTGTCAGCCATTAAGCAGAGGTGCTGCTATTTTGCATGGCAACACAATGAATGCTGACACTGCCTGAATCTGTGGAGGTGTGATACTTCCCTGGATGTCACAGCTCTTATGGACTATTGAGACATGTCCACATTAAGCTGCTACTTCTGAAAATAATCTTTTCCTTTGTGACGATGGAGAGCAGGGCACAAACAGATGTTTGACTAGTTGAGTAATCGGCCTGTGTTTGTCCCACTGCTTACCATTTGCCACGAGAAAGGAAGAGGAAGATATTTTCTGTTTTTCAGTGAAGAAAAATAACTTTTAGAAATGACCTGAAAATACAAGAGTTGCAGCAGCAGCTATTTTCAAATAGTAACAGCATTTGCAGATTTATCTGCCTTAGTGTGGACCTAATGCCAGTCCTTTAAATTTTGTCCCACCAAGATGTTGTTGGTACATCTGTACTCATTCTGTACTCTCTACCATTTCTCACTTCCAGGTGATGAGTTCAACCAATGGTGAGCTGAATACAGATGACCCTACGGCAGGACACTCCAACGCACCAATCACAGCCAATGCAGAGGTGGAGGTGGCTGATGATACCAAGTAAGGACACACACTGATGCACACAAACACACACATGCACACGAGTGAACATAGTAGCTAAGATGCTGACAGTGCAAAAAGTCTGCTTGTCTTCTTTCCTATCTTTTCTCTGTTTCTTATGCTTCATTTAGCATTATTTTCCTTCAGTTTTTTCAAAAATACTTCACATGGGCCATTCTAGATTTACTGAGCAGACAAAATACTTCATACATTAATAGTTCATACATATTAATGTCTTTATATTAGATAATTATGTCTTATAGACTATATATATCTATGAATCAGAGTGACTCACACTGCCTGCATCCCGTCGTCGCAGTATCTAACTCCACAGTTATTTTCCTTGTTTGGTCATTTTCAGACCAGATGTGGTTGTAAAGTTTACAGCCTCTCGCTCTGTTGCTCCTGCAGTGCTCTGTGTGTGAACTGAGAGGCAGCTAATAGAAGTGTAACAACTTGTCCACTGACATTCTGTTGTAAAAAACAGTTGCAGTCTTTGCAGTTTGCAAATCACATTAATTCAAATCGTGATTGTGGTTAAAATGCGATAAATCATTCAGCCCTACTATAGACTATGTTAAAAACAAAGTGTGACCTTGCTTTGCTTGCTTGCTTTATGTCCTTCATCAGATGCAGTGGTAGTCCAGGGATTTCTGGAGTTCAGTTTGAGTTTATTCTAGGTTTTTAAATCTCAAAGAACTGTGCAAGGCTGATTTTTTTTTTGTGGAACTTTTCATTTTAACTTTTCCATAAATACATTTAGAGAATAAAACTGTAAACACTCACTACATTGTCATAGGTGATACACTAACATTGTGTCCACAACCCCTAAAATCCATTCTTCTTGCGCCTCCACTAATATTGAATCCACCAACCATCCTAATATGGTCAGAGGACATGAAGTAACGTTATAAGTAGATATGATTTAAATCTGTTAAAACTTTGGTTCAGCTCTTAAAACATTGAATATTTGTGGCTATGTTTGTAAAATAAAACGTGTGTGTGTGTGTGTGTGTGTTGCAGGTGCTGCTGTTTCTTCAAGAGGAGGAAGAGGAAAGCTCTCCAAAGACACAAATGAAAAGAAGAGACGAGAGAGAAACCCCCGCTCTCTTTTTCACAATTTCTTTTTCCTTCTCTCTTTCTGTAGTCCTCATATAACCTTCTCTCTCTTCCTCCCTCAGTCCCCCTCTCCCCCTTTCTCCTCTGCTGTTGGAGGTCCGGTAGTCTACCTTGGGTTGGCTAGACTGGCTGGATCACCAGGCAGCAAAATATGTTTGCAAAGCTGATCTACTGGTTTCTACTGCTCTGAACTGACCAAACAGACAGACAGTAACAAGAGTTTGCTGTTCCACCCCAGAGCTTTAAATGTGGACTTAGAGGAGGGAGGTGGACTCAGGGGTGGACTCTTCATGTATTTATGGTCACAAACTGAACTGAAACTGGATCAACACAAACTGCTGTGACCACAAATGAACAGTTGATAGACTGTGAAAGGCAAGCTGATGGGCTGACAGACTGGATTCAACTGGTCTCCTGATAGACTGGCTACTTGTCTATTTTTTTTTTTTCTTCCTTACTGACTGGTTCAGAGGAGAGAGATGTGAATTTCAGAGGAGATACAGAAGAGAGGACAACAGAAGGACAGGATGCAACGAGACTTGTCAGACCACACATACACACAAAACACACACACACACATAGAAACACACTGCACACTGTCTTAAGCTCATCATAAAGAGACTTCATAGACAAAAAGTTGTGGCTCTCGCACATAGTCGATAAAGTTTTTATTCCCTGGGGTCAAAGGAAGTACACACTGAGCGGTTCGGTCTATTTCCTGTAATGGATCCGACTCAGTGTACTTTTCACATTCACCCTCAGAGGAAAACCTCACAACCACAAGAATCAAAAGTTTAAGAGAGATGTTTATGTAAAAACTATGCTTTTTTCTGTTTTAATTTGTAACTAAAAAAGTCTGTCTGCAATTTGAATCCTGTGTTTTTTCTGTCTTTTTGAGTTGTTCAAAAAGTTTGTTTTGTAGCTTCTAGTGTGTTCCTCAAAATGTAATTTTTTAATAACTTCTATTTTTAATTTTCTGATGTTTTGTTTTTTTTCCTCTTTCTCTTTGGGTTTGAGGATGGAAAGTCAGATAACTCCATTAAAAAACAACCAAACAAAATAAAAACTGATCGTTATTTAAGGGAATCATTAACAGTATCTTTTAAGTGTTTAATTAGAGATATTTTTGCCTCTATTGAAGTATATTGTTTAACCTGCTCATCACTGCAGATACAGTATGGTTATACAGGCAGGTCAAGATATGGGTCTGAAAAATCTAAACAAAAGCATTTTTACTTGACATGAAAATTTTCAGAAAAGTCTGCATAACTGTCTTGAGCTGACAGAAAAAGACTAATACAACAGAATTTAATAAGAACACCCACAGCCTTACAGGTGTCTCTGTGAATAGGTTTTTAATATAAAGAAAATCTGTAAGAGACGTTTTTTTCCCTCAATAGTCATAGTCTGATTCCAGACCTGATTTCCACCCTTAGATCCAATTTATCCATTTTGTAAAGGGCTGCTACCAACAGTTATTTCATTATTAATTAATCTTATTCAAAATTCTAATTCAAATGGAAATTCTGCCTGATTATCCCAATACAGTAGCTTTGTGAAAATAAAAGTAAGTAAATGTAAGTAAAAGTGGCAGGGTATGATAGCATGCTCACAACAATGTTAACGTGCTCTTATGGTTAATGTGAGTTTTGAAAACCTAATTTGACGGGGTTTTTATTTGTGGGAAAATAATGATAGTTACATAATATAATTTCTTGTTGTAACATGGCTTTATAAGCACAGGCTTTTGTGATTAACAGACAATCTCAGATTTGCTGTAATTAAATTTGAGGGAAGTTTGGGACAGCCAGGATTCAGTGTTTAATTGACTGGGATATGCTGTGACTGAATGAGGTCAGGGAAGCATAAAGAAAAAAGCAATGAAAATAGTCATGGAAGGTGGGGCTTTGCTCCCCTCAAGATCCAATGTGGTGTCAATGTCAAATGTCATTTTGCCAGTGTCACTGTCAGTATTTAATGTGTCTGTTTCTGTAACATGGTATTGGCATACACTCTCAAGATTACCTGAATTAGCCTCTAACTACAATTATTAATTTTATTATTTTACTTATTTACAGGGCTGAATAATAGCTATTGAATGCCCTGCTTGCATGCACCACAGCACTTACTCCAGCTTTGGCATTGTGAGGCAGGTTGCAAGTACGGTAACTTCACACCCCCTCCAAGATTTCTCATGTCC
Source organism: Lates calcarifer (assembly GCF_001640805.2). Taxonomy (NCBI): domain Eukaryota; kingdom Metazoa; phylum Chordata; class Actinopteri; family Centropomidae; genus Lates; species Lates calcarifer. The sequence goes on from NC_066836.1 coordinate 24,204,509, forward strand.
TTATGTCAAACTGCTGTAAGGGAACAATAATTGTGGCTGGACCTTTACTCTGACATCTATTCAAGGACACAGCCAGTATTGTGTTTTTTGTAGAGACTGAATTCTGTTGGCATAGTGTATTTTGACACCGATATTTTCTGACAGCACCGATATTTTCTGGTCTTCCTTTAAGTGGCCAAATGGTTATATCTGTTTGATTTAGAGTGGGATATCGCTCCCACTTCTTCTCTTGTTGTCACAGACGATCTTTGGCTGCCAGAATGCCGTCACGTGAGGAACTTCAGCCCACGAGGATCCAGCTATTGGCTGAGATGAGCAAGCAGGATTGTTATTGGTCCACACCTCTGGCTTTTTGTCTTTACGTCATCATTGCCCCGGTCCGCGTTATTGTTTACATGTGTTTATAAGTGTACCGCCAGATGTGCCTTACGTGTGTAGCCAGGTAGCTAAAGGTTAATTGCGAAGCTGTTCGATGTTAGTTTAACACTACACTCTGCTGCTGTGGCGCGAAATGTGTGAAGAACAGACACACGACGGGTTTTAATGGGATGTGATTGTATTTCAGCAACGTACCATCACATATTCGTAACGTAACGTCTCGCTCCCGTTTTAACTCTATTAGCTAATTGTGTGTTTAAACGTGATGTGAGGGTAGAAATGCGATGACGAAAACCATCTTATCCTCTGGTATTGCCCTGTGTCGGTTTTCATTCCATCCGGATGCTCTCCCTGACTGTGGCACATCTCTCCATTGTCACCTGATTACAAGAAGATATTGTCACCGAGGTTGAAGGGAATATACTTTGTTTTACCGCCTGCAACGACAACGTGTAAGAATAACGGACAAACATGCTGATAAGCATATGTACAGAAAGTAACATATGAAAAACGGAACCGAAAGTTGGTCCATCGTCAGTCAGCTATATCCACCTCCTCCCACGTACGAAAAAGTTCGTGTGTCTAGTTATTTCAGCTGTTTTGAGCTAATGTAGGCGCGTGTTGAGATTTTCGTTTAGACTGTTCTGTCGTCTTCAACGAGTCATAATGTCGGACACAGAGAGGCCTCTGCCAGCCCTCAGGAAGCTCAGCTATGCGGTGGGACACTTTCTGAACGACCTGTGTGCGTCTATGTGGTTCACATACCTACTAGTTTTCTACCACTCAGTGCTGGGATTCCGAAATACTAATGCGGGTAAGTCTCAGTGAAACTCAGCATGCTCTTGTCATAGAAACTGAATCAGGCGGATGTTGATTAAACTCTATGTTAAAAAGACCATCACTGTAAAATGATTTGAATTTTTGTGTATTGTTGTCTTATAAACACAAGACATTCCTGTGCACGGATATTTAACCTGAATTTAAGCAGTTAATGTCTACCTTTGTCGTGCATATTTCTTTTGTTTCACTCTTGTCACTAATGGATTATTACAGTATATTACTGAGTTGAGGTTGTTCCCTGTGGTGTAGGTGTGTTGCTGCTGGTTGGGCAGATAGCTGATGGTATTTGTACGCCTCTCATTGGATATGAGTCCGACCGAACCCCTGGCTGTGGAAACTATGGCAAGAGGAAGACCTGGCATTTAGTTGGTAAGTCAGACAGACAGACAGTCAGACAGATGGATAGTATTACACTGGGGCTCCTCCTCACTGCCCCACGAGATTCAGAAATGATTTACCCTTCAACAGTTAAGTGTATCTTAACTGTGCAGTTCAGAGAATTTGTAGTCCTCATACAGCAGTCACTTTCAGGTTCAAGGCAGGGACACACTTTAACAGTTCTGTGTATTCTCTGCTGACATCTTTTTATGACACTGTGTTCTCTATGAAAATGACAAAAGAGTAGTCTAAACTTTGATACACTGGCAGTTACTGATACACATTAACACATATTTATATAACTTTTAAAAGCTGTCCGTGTGATGTCTACACATCGTCTACAAAGAGAAAGTCCAGTGTGTGTATGTCAGTCTTACAACTACATCACAAGTGATGCACATTAATGCCATTAGGTCATGTAAATGTGAGATAATACAAAACTAACAGGGTATATAGATTTATGTTGCAATGGAAAATAACTGAAGCTGGTAACTGTTGTTAGTCAGTCAGCTGGTTTGCACATGCTCTCATAAAGGGTATTCATGTAACTTTTTTAACTGCTTAGACTATGCACTGATTCTCAGCACCTATATATTTTATTGATCCAGTTCAGGTCAGATCATGTTTTTTCAGACTCTGTAATGACAGCTCTCAAAGGGTGATATAAAGTGGTGAGAGGTGGTCCCTCCTCTACTGTTGAATGACTTGACAGGTAAAAGTAGCCTAGTGACACACATACAGACAGGTGACAAGTTAAACTGATATCCTGAAAATAGAGAAGCAAGGATGACAGTGTCCCCATCCATAGGACACTGATGTTTGATGAATATTATAATGAGGTGAATCATATGCTATGGCCTTTGAAGTCACCAGATCCAAACCTAATTAAATACTTATGGGAGATTTTGGGCCGATGTGTTAGACAGTGTGCTCCATCACCATCATCAAATGAAGGAATATGTTTTAGAAGAATGGTGTTCATCCCTCCAGTAGAGTTCAGAGACTTGGAGAGTCAAAGCCAACCTACATAAAGTAGGTTTTCCTTTAACCTGTCTCCTATCTGTACATGCACAAAGGAAAAACTAGATTGTAAATGGTCTACAAGGTCACATTGTGTAAGGCAGGTTTTTATATCCCAGTTTGCTTTACAGTGGTTAGACAGTGCTCTGTACTAAGGGTAGCATAATATCACTGAACCTATAGGCAGAGAAGAATGGAGGTAAACCTCATTATACAGCAGTCACATATCACCTATAGGCAAAATTAGATTATGAACATAGATAACAGATTTAGGTGACCATTCCAATGGTCTAATTGGGCCAGTACATCTTGCTCGGGGAGCTTTGTTGTGCTGTCAAGTAAATAAAGATTAAAATCATCAAGTGTCATTTGATAACGTTTCATTTCAAGTTACATGGTGTTAAAAACTACAGTAAGAAATGCTAAAAGTTTTGTAGCCTTTACATTAACCATTGTACATACACTGTGTCTGTTGTTTCGCCTACCCTCGTGGATTTTAATAGGGTTGGACAAATTATAGGAACACCTGTCAATATAATGTGAGTGTATGTCAGAGTCTGTCAGTCCAGACCCTTTACATCTTATATCATATCAACATCATATAATTACACATGCACAGGGGAACTTTACATACCAAAATGTACTGAAAAGTGCTTTGAATGTTTTGAAAAGTTTTGAGGACCTCAGTAGATGTGATTACTCATAAATCATGTAATACATGGATGTGTGGATGTGTTATGTGTGCAGCAGGTTGGATGTTGTTCTGCCATCATTGGTGTGTTCCATAACGGAAGAGAAGAAAGTGGTGAATTTTGCTGTTTCAGTTTGAATAGAATATGATTAGTCTTATCTGAGATTTTTTCACCCAAATTAATATTTTTGTGCTCTGTTGGCGTCTGTGTGTGTGTGTGTGTGTGTGTGTGTGTGTGTGTGTGTGTGTGTGTGTGTGTGTTATCCAGGCACACTGAGCGTGGTGCTGTCTTTTTCCTTCATCTTCAACCAGTGTCTGGGCTGTGACTCCCTCACCCCTCAGTGGGCCAGCCTGACCTACTTCATCCCCTTCATCATCGTCTTTCAGTTCGGCTGGGCCGCCACGCAGATCTCCCACCTATCTCTTATTCCAGAGCTGGTCACCTGTGAGCATGCTAAAGTAGAACTCACTGCATACAGGTACGCTTAGTACACACATGCAGTATGCACAGCAAAGTAAATCTACTGGTCCTGAATTCGCAGTCTCTCCTCTGTGTGTTTGAAGGTATGCGTTCACAGTGATAGCCAACATCACAGTGTATGCAGTGGCCTACCTGCTGTTCCATGTGCAGGCCAGCGGGGATGATGACCCACTCAGTGATGCACTCGGACCAGTAGATATCCCCATCTTCAGGGTAAGGAGGATCATCTGACACTTTATTATGTTCAAGAGCAGAAGGTGGAGCTACTGAGAATGACAGTGAGCAGTACCACTAAACATACCAGAACCCTAGAGTCCCCAGTCTTTGAAAAGTGATTGAAATGTATATTAAAATGCACATTTTGGTGAAGTCCGCATGTCATTGATTGTTCTTGGTGAACGTGTAGCCCACAGCTACCACCAGCTCTGGCAATTAGATGCACAGTGGAGGTGCATTAGTCTGACACTGAAATGACAGCTGACAGCAGCAGAGAGAGGAACAGTTTTAAAGTTTGATAGTGACACAGAGACAAAGTGAAAAGAAGGAACGCCCTCAGGCAGCTGATTGAATTGGAGGCATGGAAAGTGAAAGAGAAAAATGTAAATAAATGGAACGAGTCTTCCTGGTTGAATGTTTTCTGGATTTCATTTAATCACATCCGCATGCTCCTGAGCTGTGAGACTGTGCTTACATTTGCACTTGTGCCAAGTTTCAGGAAGATAAAGCTGCGTGCTGTCCTTGTTTCTACATGTGATTTAGTTGAATAACACTGACACTTGAAATTATACAAAATCTGGCAAACACAGTGGAATCAGATTACACACACTGACTGCTGGATTGAGGAAACATTATCTTCACACTTAGAATTGAATTGTACCTTATTGGTTGACTTAGACTACAACAAACATAAAACTCATTACATTAAGTGTGGCCTCAAACAGCAGATGTGTTAATATTCAGTGTCACTGTAATAAGGTCAGTCACCTGAGTAGTCATCTTGGAATGAAATCACACCTGAATCAGACCATGCTTTTCACAGGTACAAAGAAAGTTGTTGTTAGCTTCAGCTGTCAGAGGTATAACACACACCCACACTTGATTAGTCACTTTAAACAATATATACAGCACACTAACATACCACTCTATCACACTAGCTTATCTGATCTACACAGATATCTCTAAACGTCTAACCCCTAAAATAAGCAAGTCCATGTTATTACACAAACACATCTATCAGGACTGTCGCCTTGGAATAAGAGTACATGTCAGATGTTTTTTAAGGGGCTTGTTTCCTAATCCCATTCAGCAGTACTTTGTGTTTTCCATTTAGACGGTTGCATAGAGTCCATGTGGCTGTTTTTACTTTCTGGGTTTTTCTTGGAATATTTATCACCATTGATGGTGTTGGTTTTACATCACAAGAGAGGTGTCACATGTTTTACCAACCTTCAGTCTGCGACAGGCCACAATCCACACAGTTAAGAGGAAGGGAGAGAACCCCAAAACGGCTGGTTGATTTCCACTATACAGCAAACCTGAACTGTGCCATGATGTGTTTGATCACAGAATCTGGCGTTGATCGTGCTGGGCATCGGCACTCTCTTCTCAATCTTCTTCCACCTGGGAACCACAGAGCAGAGGCCTGGAGCTACAGGGGAGGCTGGAGGAGAGGAGGCGAGGAGGAAGAGGATGGAGCAGGAGGAGGAGGAGGAGGAGGGGGAGCAGAGGCCCCTGCTTCCGCGTGCCAAGACCTCCCCATCTCTTCTTCAGTGGAAATGTTGGCTGCAGCAGCCTTCTTTCTACCAGGTAGGATGACGTTAAAGCAGACGTACTCTCCGTCGTTATCAGAGTAAAACACCTGAACTTTAACTGAAGCTGGTCAGGTTGGGACAGATAACGTTTTTTGTAGTCAGCAGTTCCTATTTCAACAGCTTGACAGTTGCCACATTTTGTGTTGTCAAACTTTTCAAAGCAAAAAACATAAAACAGTGTTCAGAGTTTTCTCTGGCTGACAGATCTGTATGTCACTGTGTCTCTGTAGGTGGCCTTACTCTATATGTCCACCAGGTTGATAGTGAATCTGTCTCAGACCTACATCTCAATGTATCTCATTAACACTCTGGGGCTGCCAAAGGTAAAACATAATCATTCTGCTTTATTCTTATTTTTGATATTTTACATGAAATGTTCCTTTGCTGATGTTTCTCCTCCTGTTCTCTCCAACAGAAGTTCATAGCGACAATCCCTTTAGTGATGTACCTGAGTGGCTTCTTGTCCTCCTTCATTATGAAGCCTCTCAGTAAACTAATTGGAAAATGTGTAAGTAGAACCTCACACCTCGTCTGGCTCCATATGATCTGAGTCAGCCATACATGTGAGTTGAGCATGTGCCATTTAACGCCATTTTACCACAGCAAATCAGCATATGAAGACAAAGACTGATGAGAGAGATGGAGATAAGTGGACTAAGACAGCAAACAAACAGAAATGAAATTTTAGATGAAAAATTATATCCAAGTCCAAAAACTTCAGACTGTGAGAAGGTGGTTTGTATTTTTATATAATTCAGTCCAGTTTACATTTGGTTGATTACTTCACTGGATAGTCTGCGGCATCTGTTTATTCACCTGCTGTACTTGGCTTTATAATCTACAATATGCAGGGAAACGAAACCAGAAGCAGCTGTCCAAGATGGTGGACCTCATGTGCTGTAAACCAATCACACTTGCGCATGTGCCACCCACATCTATGGTTGACTCAAGGTTGTGTAGTGATCCAGATCTCTGAGTCACAGCTAGGAGCTGCCAGTTTTTTTAGTGAAATTGAAAAGGTAGTTCAGTTGATCAGGCTACTTTTATCTTTAACTCTGAATTCCTATAGACTATGTCTTGACTATGACTTGTTGGAAGCTCATGCACCATAACTTTTAATCATGTGGATGTAACCCACAGCTAACTGACTGACTTTATTCCAGTGTTTACCCAACCCAAAGCATGTACCTGAAACTCCCTTTTCTTTTTACAGTCCTAACCGTGGCCTAAAAATCACCACAGAAGAAGTGAGACCAGGAGTTGATTAACTGGTTCTCTGCTGTTTCAGTGAATGCTAAGTCAACAACGTTTCATTGGGTTAATGGGAAGAGGAAGTATCAAAAGCAGAGCATAGTGCTTAGTTTCACTAGAGGTGGATTTCAACCAGCAGACCACTTCTATCCAGAAGTCATACTTTCTGTGTGTCTCTCCAGCTGACCTACTTTGTGGGCCTGCTGCTCATCATGGCCTTCTCCTACTGGGTGCTGCTGGACGACAGGATGGGGCAGCAGGTGTATGGGGCAGCTGTTCTGCTGGGGGCAGGCTCAGCCACCATCCTGGTCATATCGCTCTCCATGACCGCTGAGCTCATCAGCGATCAGACGGTAAGATGCATATGTGTGAGAGAGTCAGAGGTGCGATATAACCTCACTGAGAGTGATCATTAACAGTCCACTGTCCTCATCTCTCTCTCTCTCTCTCTCTCTCTCTCTCTCTCTCTCTCTCTCTCTCTCTCTCTCTCTCTCTCTCTGCAGCAAAGTGGAGCATTTGTTTATGGAGCCATGAGTTTCACTGATAAGTTGGCTAATGGAGTGGCTGTGATGATCATTCAGGCTGTACATCCTTGCCAGTTAGTACACACACACACACACACACACACACACACACACACACACACACACACACACACACACACACACACACACACACACACAGTTAATGAAGGAGGATTTATTGCAGGACTCTTGTATTGGACTACATCAGTTTGGTTAGGTGTTCCTAATAAAGTGGTGACTGAGCCTATGTTCTATTAATATTAATCATTATAGGGCCTCTTCTAACATTAGGTCAGTAAGGCTCAATGAAAGCACTGTTGTTTACTGACATGCCCATGATTAAAGGGACACTACAGAGCTGACAGGTCAGATCAGTTTCCTGGTTGTGGTGAGTGCTGTAGACTCCGTACAGACATGTCAGCAGCTACTTCACACCAGTGCTCTCAGCTTATTTAGTCAGAAACCAATGTATTGGACAAAAAGAAGAGTTTAACATGATGAATTCACCCTCTGGGGACCATGAATGTCTTTGCAGATGTTCAACATACACCACGCTACAGTACACAACTACATCACTAAACTACATGGTATATTAGAATGAAAGAAAACAAATTGTTCAAACAAAAGAAGACTCTTAATGAGGAGGAGAGATGTGTTAAAAGGAGAGGGACAGAGTCAGCTGATGAGGAGGAGTCAGAGCTGTTGGCCCCCCCCCCCCCCTCTGTGACCTGCTCTGACAGATGTTGTTGTCTCTCTCGCAGTACGGTGGTGTGTTGTCCAGCCTGCGTGTGGTTCTATCATTACATCATGGTCATAGTGACGGGAGGCGTGGCTGTTATAGCAGCTTTGGCTCTCTGCTCCATCCTCATCTGGCCAATCAGGATCAGACCACGTGAGTTGCGCAACTAAGCTGTATGTGTAGTATTTGGTGTATCTGCAGAGCTTATTGAGCTTATAGCTGTTCTTTTAGTATGACATTACTGTGTACTATAACCTTACACAGCTTTACCACTTCTTTCCTCTGTATGTGTATGTGTGTGTGTGTGTGTGTGTGTGTCCAGGTGGTCAGGCAGTCATCTCTGACGATGCAGGCAGAGTCAACTAATAGCCTCTCCCCCACCCTTCTTCAAACTGACTCCAGTGCAGTAGAACAGAGAAACACAAACCCTGAACGTGCCTGAACTGGACACAAAGACCTTTCACTTTTGTTTCCTCTTAAGATTCATTTTTCGATTTTCAGGGAAAAGCACCAGGGGAATTCCTGAGTGGCTGCTCCACTGGTGCACTTAACTATGGCAGATGTAGCAGTTGTGCTAAAATTACAGGATTAAACAGGAGACCAGAGGGAGATTTTTTTTTTTAGGTTTCCAAAAACTGACAGTTTTAGCCATTTATAACCTAGACCTTGTTTTTCCATCATTTTCCAAAACATCTTTTGACCAATCAGGAAGCAGTAATCACAAACGTCAGGATAGTATTAGTTCATTGCAGTGGTGAGTGCTGAGTAGTTTCAACAGGCAGTAGTTGTCCAAACTCATCCAGGCTTCATCCACTGAAAACTCATCAGAGGCTGAGAGTACTGCTGGCACAGTTTATTTCAGATACAGACAGTATAACTGCTGTAGTGAGTATAATGTCTCCTACCTCTGGCTCTGGTTTCACTAACACAGTGACTCTACAGTCTTACTGTAGGTTGATACTAGTGCTGATTACAGGGAACATGTATTCATATGAAATAAGAACCTCAGTAATGAACATGTCTCATCCTACATTTATGGATTTGAATTTAGGTTCTTTGAATGTGTATCCAGATTGGATATTATACAATAAGTAGCCATTGCTTTATATAACTTTATATATAATTATATTTAATTTGTCCCTACACAGTGTCCAACTGTAGTTATATTTTCTGGCCACACTTTGTTGCCATTAGATTTGTACAGAAATCTAATATTGAGTCAGAGACACTTACAGCAGTGAGCAGCGGTTGGATGTGATGTTAGTGGAGCTCTCAGCTGCACTGATGATTTTCCTGGAGAACCTGAGGTGTTTGATCCAGATGTTGGCTGTAAACTAGCAAACAGACGGACCGATCAGGTCCAGGCTCAGCCTCTGACTGATCTTGAAACCTCACTTCTTTCTGTCGCCTCCCTCCAGTCTCTCTTTCTCCTCTTCTCTCTGGATGTTTATGAAGTAAGTTTCATGAAGCCCAGGGATACAGGCAAATTTTCAACTCTGGTCACACACACTGCTCCAGGCAAAACTGTGTCTAACTGTGTCTCTACAGTGAATTTGTGAGCAGTTTGTGCCACCTCTAAAATTTTACACAAATCTTCATGTCTCCAGAACTGTACAGTCTCACACATATTTCTATTAAAGTGCAGTAAAGCAGTCAAAACAATGATGACAGTTTCATAGAACTCTGGAAAATGATGAGAAAACAGCGTCCAGGATGAAAATGTCTTTAGTTAAACTTTATTTTCTTGCATGTCTGCTGAGACGATGCAGAGCAGGAGAGGAAAGAATGGGAACACACTGTCACAGATACTTGACATGAGTGTAGACGCAGCTCACCTCAAGTGGATCACTCTCCATGACAAAGTGAACTGTGGTCAACATCTGATGAGGGACATCAGAGCCAAAAACCAGATGATGAACCAGATACAGTGTGTGGTGTATTCAGGTGATCCAGCTGAGAAACACCAAAGAAGAAGCATGGACCATTTTAAATCCAGTTGATGTCCTGTCAGTGTTGGACAGTATCAGCTTGTTAGTGACAGTGGAAAACTACATTCCAGAGTGGAATGCTTCATTAAAGGGTCAGTGCACTACATTTTCCTCTTCTAAAGGACACATTGATAAACCACTACATTTACAGTCGCACAGTCATGATGAGGAGGAGAATGAAGGCCTTGCTGCAACGCACACATCGTTTTTAAATAAGAACTGTACCTTGCACTTGTCTTTGAATGTTACTGTGGAAGCAAAAACAGCCAGAAAATCAGCAGGTTCAGCTTCTCTCAGTTGACTGAGAGGCAGTCACCTCACTGGCTGTTGAGTCAGTCTGCTAACATCATGCATGAGAGTAAAGTGTCAGTCATTGGAGCTTTACAGTTTTAATAGATTTAAAACGTGTGCTGTGTTCCAGTGGACACGATGGACACTTTTCTTTAATATGAAGAATGGTTTTATTTGAATCATTTTATTTTACCTCTTTATATTCAGGCCAAATGGAAAATGAACAGAACAAATACTTTTTCATAATCAAAAGAAACTTGAACTGCAGAATGATATTTGATATATGTCCAGACTTTAAAGGGATCAATATTATCAATACTATAGTGTGTATTTATATAATATGTGACTATGAATATAAGGGAATCACACTGGTTACTAATCAGAGTACTGATGTTTGACTGGGAACTGTGGGAAATCTTCTGTGTTCGCTTCCAGTTCAGTACTAAAGAAGTTTTCTGTCACGTTTCCATCAGTGTTCTACCAAAGCTCTCTGACAAATGATCACTCATCTCACTTTCGCTAACTTTATTTTTATGTCCCTTTTTTATATCTTCCCTGCCCTGATGACTACTGTGATTCTGGTGTTGTTTTATAAAGGGACACTCATTAAATAAGTTTCATGTGGCACAACAGAAAATGTGTCTGTGTGTGACTTCAATTCTTAAAGGAGAACTCTGGTATTTTTGAACTTGGGCTTTATTTTTTTCCATGTTTTTGTGTGTAAATAATTGACAGTGATAAAAACTCTTTGGAATTGTTGCAGTATTGATCAGGCTGTGAACAGCTGCTGCAATGTAAACCAACTGAGCATCTGTCCATCATAATAATTGTATCTGTCAGTGACAAAAACAATAGCTGTCAGTCATTTACACATGGCCATTAAGTGAAGTCACTTAACATTGTGTGACCAAAGCAAATAGATGAGACGTCTTTAGTGTGTTGTGTGAGCATCTGCATTTCAGTGACAACTGGGCAAACTCAGTCATTATTTTCTGCTACTGCCCAGAGATAAAGCTGGTGGTCTGATCTGCTTTCCCAGAGAACGATCTCACCCAGTCTCTCTGACAGTTTGAATGCAAATACCTTCATCTACCTTCATATGAACCTGACCTCTCTGATGATCTTTCTCTGACTCTGGTTTCTCTCAGTTTCTTGTTCCAACAGCTGACTTTAAAATACATGAAACCCTGAGACAAGCCGACCAGAGTCCAGAATATTTTACAACTATGTAAGAGTCATGCTGCATACTGTTTAACCAAAGGCAATTATTGCAGTAGTGAATGCACCAGTAGTAAAACCAGTCTTCAAAAAACTTAATTTTAAGTTTTTCCATCAGTATGAGATGCACACAGTCAGGTCATACTGTTAAACATACAGATAGATATATAGAGATATATTGTGAGTTAATGTTCTATGGGTGAATATCTTATTCTTGTGTCACAAAATGTCTCAGATGAACAGACACACCCTACCAGGGTTAAAACCTCAGGCTGTATTTTGTTTGGATTTTGCAATATAAGTTATAAATGTTATGTTGGTCCAGTCAAATGATTCTGCTACAGATCTGTCATGTCACATTTGGACTCTTATCTGTGACTCTACTTGCTGAAAATTCCTGGTTTGACCAGACTAAAAAAAAAATCAGAAGAATGCTGCAGGTGTTTGATCATTTATATTGTGTAGATAAATGAAGAATGAACAGAACACAACACTGGAGCAGAATCTCTGCTCTTAAGGCATTTGACATTTAAAATGTTTTATGTTTCATCATCCAAACCAATTAATCAAGCATTTAATAGTGTAAACATCTGCAAAGATCAGCGGGTCATTCTGAGAGAGGTGTTTCTCATGAAGTATGGAGACCCCAAACGGACAAAATGTAGGGAGAGGTTATCAGACACGCCAGAAATACAGCTGAATACATCAATAAATAATATTGTTGGTCAAAGAATTAAAATGGAGGGTAAAATGACATAAAACATAGTTATCCTTTGAAAAAAAAACAAACTAAAAGCTTTTTATTTTTTCCTTTTCCACAGGTTATTTTTTAAGGACAAACAAACCACCTAAACTCACCAGCTCACTTTATTTTTCAATCATTAATCATTCATCTATTCCTAAGCAACATTTCCCATTTTCCTGGCAACAAGATGGCTACAACACACTGAACAACAGCAGCCTTTTCTCAGCTTGCTACCTAGTTGAAGCTAACATTCATCATAACACTAGAAAAGCCAGTGCACATACTGTTAATCATGTATATACAGCACTGCACACTGCTATAGCATTTATGTTTAAACTCTTGTAACAGTAGCAAAAACATTTGTTTTTGACATGCTAATGCTAACAAACTTATCCAGCTAATCGTTCACATACAGCATCTTGGCTGTGGCCTAAAATCCCTCCCTGTTTATGATGTGAACTACATTTACTGTCTGCTGTGTTGAGCGCTGCCTATGAGTCAAGTACACTAACTGCTGTTACCAATCCCACAACACAATGTGCTGCATTTTATACATGCAAAAAGTACTGTGTCTGGAATGTGAATTTACTGCTCACCACAGTGTAAACTATGGAGAGACTGGGAACAGTTTTTGTAGATGTGTGTGATTTATTGTCTCTTTTCTCATAATGTCAAAACTAAAGGCTTCTGAGTAACATTAGTCAGATAACTCTGTTAGCGTCAGCTTCTTGGCTGGTGCTCAGTGTGTTTAGCTACCAGTGTTTTCAGTTAAGCTAGCAGGGTACATGGAAATGTCAGGAAAAGGAAATGTTGTGTGGGGAATAGCTGTGATAAGAGTGATAAAATGTGGAGGGCCTGATAGGAGAACTACAGTTCAAACACAAAATGAGCTGGTGAAGGATAAATAGAAGAGTAAAGTAAATGAAGTTTTCATTTATCTTATGAACTGATAGGAGGTGAAAAGAAAAGTAGAATGCTTTATAGAAATCTTTCATGTTTCACTCCATTTTAAATATTTAAGTAATAATATTATTTGCTGATGTGATGTGTTACACTTCCGAACAGCAGCAACAATTCATCTCAACGATATTCTCCTACATTTCAACAATTATCAGCAGAATGTGTGATTCTTCTTTCTTGCTGAGTCCAATGTGAGAAAGCACATGAATACTGCTCGGGATTTTGCAGGATAAATAAATGTTTTAAAACAGTTCCTAGAATTTTTTTTACAGTTCTTATCTATCTTCTTCTCCATGATGTCTTCCTCCAGTCGTCTCTCCCCGTCAGGGAGCGCTGGCGTTCATTTTCTCCTGGCAGCTGTCCCAGAAGTTGAGCAGTCTGTTGTCCTTGTTGGTGCAGAAGTCGGTGAAGTCTCTGAGCAGGCGGTCGGCCAGCTTCTCGTCACCCAGCACGCCCGTCCTCCAGGCTTTGGTCAACATGGTGTTGTAGGCCCAGTAGTAACCGACCCGCTCCTCGCCGCCGAATGGCCCGTGGCTGTTGGAGGTGGTGGAGTTTCTGCGTCGGCGCTGCTGCCCACTGGAGTACTTCCTCTTTGAGTAGGGCAGCTGCAGGAACACAGTGCCTGACAGAAATGAAAGAATGCAGGAAGTAAGCTTCACAGTGTGTGGTGACCAAAGGGCAGTTTGTGTGTGTTAATGTTGTGATGCCACAAACCTGTTACGTGAATGTACTGGGGTTTATTCTCAGAGGGGAAATTAAAAGCAGAAGCAGAAAACTTGTCATGCACAAAGCCGAACCTGGAAGAAGGAGCAAAACAGTTAAACACTTTGAATTTACATTTGTGCCTCATGATGAGCACAGCATGTTTTGTCAGGACATAAATTCTATTTGTAGAAGTTTAGTTACTGTGAATTAAAATGAGTGCAATACATGTCATTTTAAAAGCATCCTATAGGATGCTTAATAGCAATTCGTATATTAGCTAGCTGTATGAAAATTAGACTGTACTAAGGAGAACAGGAAGGAAGGTTGTATAAAATGACTATGACTAATGACTATAGTTGTCAGGTTGGTCAAATAACAGCGAGGTTAGCTATTGTTTATCTAGTTAGCTACCAAGATAGGCTGCAAGCTAATAAACAGAATTTCATAAAGGTTCATAAAACTGATAATGTCACCAAAACTGAATACATTGCTACATTCCCCCGGTGCTTCCTTTACTTACTTTGTAACCAATAGTACTACCAGCAGCTGTACTGGAGGTTTTTCTGATTGGCGGTATTATAATTCTTTGAATTAGAATTTCTTGAGTAAAAATAATTGAAGTGCTTGAAAAAAATCTGAAAAAATTCCACTGTACAAATAGAGCATCACAGTTTGGTAAACCAGAGAAACAAGGAAACAGCATCAACCTGTACAGTATGGCCTCCTGAAAGAGCTGCATCCTGTCCCAGTATGTCTCTGGTTCAAATCCTGTTTGATAAGTGAAAACAGAGAGATGTTGAACTACTGTACACACACACACCACACACCACACACACAGTCAGAGGACTTCTGTACCTTCAAACAGGTTGTCGCTGCTGTTCTTCAGCAGACACTGGATGTTGAGAGGGATGAAGAGCTGGGCTCTCAGCGGGTCTCCATACAGGTAAGACGTCAGAGCGAAAGGAACCTCCAGTACAGGAACCAACAGGAAGCCGCAGGAGGCTGCTTTTCTGTGCCAGCCCTGAACCTGACAGACAACATGTGGTTAAAAACTGGCAGCTCAGCGTGAAGCCTGACCTTTCACCTCTCAAGTTCACACAGTGACAGCAACCGCAGCACAGACATCCTCTGTGTGTGTTCACCTGATGACAAAAGCCTCCAGCGGATGTTTACACTGTGGGAAGTTTTCACACTGTACACAGCAATATGATTCGGCAGCACAATCCACACTCACTGATCAAAGTAACAGACACCCCGATGTGAGATTAAAATCCTGTCCTGTTTTTAAATGTGGTGAATCCAGACAACTCTCTAACACTGAGGCTCATTTTTCATCTGTTTAAGACCTTACAGGAAGCAATGTTAGTGAAAGATCAAGTTCAGTCTCACTTTGTTTTAATACACAAAATGAATAATAAAGATCATATTAAGAAGACTATTTAACTGTATATTTTTAATTTAGACCATAAAACTTAAAACATCAAAGGCTTTAATTCATAATTTTAATTTTTTACTGACAATGCAATTCAAGACAAGGGATTAAGTCAGATCATTTCCTCTCTGCTGCCAGATGTGGCTGCTTTATTTAAGGTCAGCACTGTCAGTGTCTGAGTCATTCATCACTGTGCATGTCTGCTGCAGTACACAACACACAAGCCCAGTGAGGAGCACAGCAGCGTCACAACAAGTCACTGAAATGTTCAGCAGTTAATCTGCATTTCTCTCAAATTCCCACACATCAACATGTTGGAATTCATGAAATAAGCAAGTCATTTGAATTACTACTAAAACCATTATTTCTTAAAAACAGCATCAATGTTGATGAATTGTCAAGAGTTTCATGTGAACAACTCATTTTTGACCCAAAGCTTAGACAGAAGATACGAATTCAAAAAAATCAAGAGAAATATCTCTAGAAGATGCAGTGGTCAAATTCTTTGATTTAATTTGTTGCCTCTAAATGAAAAGGTTGTAACATCAAACACCTGCTCTCAGCTTCCTGTGAGACACAGTGAGGTCTTTAAATATCTTTGACAGCAGCTGCTGCTGTTCTGGTTCTTGCCTAAGAACATTTCCGCTTCTTCTACTTCAGAAATATTCTTCCTCATTTTTTCTGCACATTTCAATCATCAAATCAAAGCTTTGTGAAAACAACTGCAGAAACTAAAGATTTTCTGTGATATCCTTTAGTTCCTTCATTGCTTCAGGGTTTGCTGATCCATTTTTCATGTCCTCAGTACTTTCTGTGTCACTGTCCTGCCCAACCAAAACAGTTCCAGTGTTGTTTCTTTGTTTTAAAAAGCCTGTGTTTCCTTAGACTCAGACTTAGACAGACTTTATTGATCCCTTTGGGATGACTCCCTCAGGGAATTTCCTGTGTTCTTGCACTAGCAGACTAAGTGTCTTGGGTGTGTCTGAGAAGATTTTGTTGATCAGTAGTTTTACCTGGAGGTATCTTAGTGGCAGCCAGAGTACAAACTGATTAAGATCAGCCTCCTTTTACTGAGAGGTTTAATTCACATGTAAGACTAGTGTCTGATGTCTGCTGAGGTGTCCTCTGTGCACTCTGTTGTACAACTAAACGTCTAAAAAAAGACTCAAAGAAAAAAATGCTTTAAAGGCTGACTCCACCAATTTTACACATCAAAGTGTGTTTATACCTGTGCTAATATCATTAATGACAAATGTTACATACAGTCTTTTGTGGCTCCAGAGAGAGCAGCATGAAATCTTTTTCATTCCTTGTATTAGGAGAAATCTTTTTTTTCTTTCATCTTTTTTGAGTGTTGTTTTTTTTTCTTCCTTCCACTGAAAAGATCTTTGTATGGGAAGAATCTGAGTTGCTCTGGAATAACCTGGCATGATTGGAAAGGAAGTTTTGATTTAAGCAAGTTACCATCTCAAAGAGTACTGCAGCGGTCACAGCCATCCAGTGCAGCTTGATCTCAAAGGCAGCGTTGAGGGAGAAGTTTCCGTGGTAATAACAGCTGCACCATTCAGTCCGGTCGCTGCGGTTGTTAACGTCCACATCCAAAGTGACTGTCTTCTGCTCTGGGACGGTAGCAGCTGGAGGACAGAAAAGGCAGGGAGGAGGTGGAGGGACAGGAAGACAGGAAGACAGGAAGACAGGAGGCAAAGGAAGCAAAAGAAGGAGAGATAGATGGCGTGATGGGCAAGCAGATGGAGTTAGAATGAGGTGGTGAGCGTTGGATGGAGACTCAGTCTTGCACTGAGTTAGAGCTGTTAGATACTTTAATGATCCTCTAAAAGTCTTCATATCTGATCTGAAGAATTGTGGACTGTGGAACAAGTCGCTAGTAACTGATTTTGTTTGTTACTGATGCCAGTTTAAATTTCAACAAAGTTTACTTTTACTATTCAATGTTGTATTAACTGTCAACTTTATTTTTCAGCTGTGAAATTAAATCTTGCATTTTTCTGAAAACTCTTTGAAAATGAATATCCCTGGTTGTGCTGCTTCCAATGTCTGTTTATATTAGAGCATTTATCCAATCAGATTTCAGCTCTGTGTTGCCAGGTTTAAGGCCTTCAGAATCAGTGCAGGCCACTGTAAATTAAAATGAATGATGATGAAACTGTTACCTCACAGATCCTTTAACCAATCAGATTTTGAGTTGGTGAGATCAGGGGCCATCTAGCTGGCGTACCATGACGTCGTCATTTCCATGTCATTTGATTGGACGGTCAGAAAGTGTACTGGTCAGAGCTAGCAAATCACATCTATAGCTACTAGCACAAGCTAACATGTTAGCATAGATTTAATAGCTGTTTTTTCAACCCACAACGGCTGAAGGAGGAAGAAGAGTTCAGTGACTGTTGTAGAGGTTATCTGTGCGTCTCAGTTCCAACAATAAGTCCTTTTCTATCTATGGAGGCTAACGCTGAAAGACGAGTCTGCTCTGTCATATTTCTCACATAGTTCTAATTCACCTTATGTCTGCTCGACAGAGGCAGTTTTTTATTATGTGTCTACAAATAATCGGTGAGTAAAATCCATTTTACCTGTATTTTATTGTTAGTCTTTGTCATTGTATTAGTTAATATTGATATTTCTGCTGGAGATGATGGTGTTTGGAGACCTATTCAACTGTGTTCATTGGGTTTTTAGGGCATTTTTTTAGTAATGCCATTTATTCTGGCTACATGACATGTCTGTCTGTGATGCATAGTTCTGTTGTACTGTGTTTCTGTATATTGTTGATGGTTTCTATAGCCATGACATCATAATGATGGCATGGCCCACCACTGGTTATTATTATCATTTCTTTCCCCTACCTTGGCAGTGTGAGTGAATTACACTCATGATAACTGTCTTTAGTTATCTGATGGAATGAATACCTATAGTTGTAATTGTTTTTCCATCACTACCTTCAATCTCAAATAAAACAACAAATAAGCTGAATGAATGCAGTCGCCGTCATCACATTAATAGTATTCCAGGAAACTAGTCAACAGTGTCAGACAGCACACCTGGAAGTCAGTAAAGTTGCGGCTTTAAAACGTGCAAGCATTTTCAAATAAGCTGAGGTGACAAATGAAGCTTTAAGCAGCTGTATGAAGCCAGGATTGAGCTGAAGCAGAAACACCGTCACAACGTGCTGTGTTGTGAAAGTGTTTTCTGTTGAGAAGCCAGCAGGACAGTGACAGATGAGGACGTTGCACACCACAGCACTACTGAACCACAGCCACTAACACCACAGCATGCACACCAACTAGCACTGCTCCTGGATCAGCTACACCCTAATCACACAGCATGCACTGATTGGATAGTGGAGGTGGAAAAGTTTGATCACATCAATCAGTGATGTGGCCACATCAGACAAATGCCACTGTGGATGGATTAATACAACTACAGCTACAAACACTCTGCATGCTCTACACATCTGAAGACACACCACCAGCTGTTCAATGCAGATCTACTGTTCACTGCCATGAGAGCTGAGTCCAGTATCTGTGTCACACAACAAAAAAGGTAATGATCATAATAGACCGATATTAAATGTTACATGGAATCAGTTCTGTGGTGATGGTAAGAAACCAATTGTGTGTGCAGAGTGAAAAATGATTATGGTGGTTGTGCACGCGTGGGGCTCATTATTTTTGTTTGTTTTTTTAAATCTGGTTTTATACCGTGTAAATATATCATTAAAATACAAACAAGCTTCCAAACCTGACTTTATGGATTATAATTATATTATTACAGTTTGTCACAGGCCTGACCTCCAGCCAACAGAATTGACTTTCTGATTACTGCCACAACAATTAATTATAACAATAAACTAAACTCTGTGTTACTTTGTGTTGACTGAGCTCAGTCCCTTTTCTACACACACACCACCACACACACACACACACACACACACACACCACACACACACACACACACACACACACACACATTTGATTATTCATTAAAATCCTGTTTAAACTTAGCTAGCCCAGCTAATGACAAAAACTAAAATTGGAGACAGCCTGTAGCCTTTTCATATTGTAATTTATCTTTTTAACTAACAACTAACAGATGCAGTCATATTACCAACCTTCACAGAAAACATTTATTTTACTTTTTATTCTACTTCAGTATGTTTTTCTCTAGTAGCTTCTCAAAACCACTCTTTCCCTTTCAGTTTTTGCTCTACATCTTGTGTACTCAATGTCAATATCCCTCCAGATTGCGATGGGTGGGTACTGGCCAGTGCAGAATGTACTGCCGTAATGCACGCAGAAATATGTTGCTGGTTGTATTTTTGAACAACCAATATTCCTAAAACAAATGCACCCTCTCTGCTCTGTGTGACATGTAAATACTGGACCCAGACAGTTTGAGTATGATCTGCATCAGACTGGATGAGGGAGGAGGCCATGTCTCCTCTGAGGTGTGGGCTGGGCTGGTATGATTGGGCTGGGTGTACCTAGCAGTGCGGCGGCCTGGCTGCGTCCTCCAAAGCTGCGGCTGAAGGAGCTGTGCCTACTTGCGTAGGAGGCCGGCCGGCTGGGGAGCCAGGGCAGGAGGAAGGCCGGGAGATCGCAGGGTCGCCGTTCCTCTAACACAAAAGCCACTTCAAACCACTTCCTCTGGAACAGGGCAAAGTCCTCCAGGGCTGCAGCAGACCAGCCTCCAGCTGCTGTGGGAGGGAGCTGGGAGGTCGGGCCTGCAGTAGACAGAATATCATGACAACACCTTCTCAAAACTTCTGCATGACAGTCACATATTTTTTGAATTATCTGATATTATTATAAATACATACAAGACAGTGTAAAAATATACTATATGAGCATGAGAGAAACTGATAGAAGATAAAAGCAGTGAGACTTATGGCCTCTGTGAGCTCTGTTCTCATGGCAGCGCAATGACCAGCACAAGCAGGTCAGGCTAGTAATTTTCTAAACCTGAAATTTGCTTCAACATCTGTGTGGCATTTTGGTGAGTAGAGTGCACAGTGTGCAGATGGAAAAGGTGGGAGGTTGATTCAAATTAGGCAGCACAGTGAATTGTTTCTATTTTGGTGGAAAATGTGCATTGAGAATAGGCATCTCAGAACCACATCTGTTTCTGGCAAATGTCAATCTCCTGCCATTATGGTGATTTCATCAACAAGAGTAAGCTAAAGACACAATGAAAATGCACAGCAAAGATAGAATAATGCTCAAAATCTAAATAAACTATTTTACTATATCTTTCCCCAGCCAGAGGAAGCATTTTCAATCTGCATAAAAAATAAACATTTATTAAAATGTGGGTAAATCTGTCTGCGTCCATCTATAAACGACTATGGCTGATTTCCACAGCTGCTTTGTACTGATGAGAACAGCTTCTCCTAGCATCACTGTTAAATGCAATTAAATCCCTGCAGCCATCTGAAGGCAGCAGAACACATATGCTGATGAATCTGCAGATTAATTACAAGCTCATCAATCCTGTGTGTCACTGCTTTCTTTCCAACTTTCTTTTTAGCTGTATTTCATTTTTTTTTAGTTTTCAAATGCATTATGGTACAAATGCTGCTGTGTTACATTTGTATGCTGTGGCCACTTATGATGTGAAATAGAGAGAGAAGAGCTAAAACTGAATTAGCGTTGGATTGGTCACATTAACAGCTTTTATTATTCATTTCTGTCATCATTGTACCAATTAAATAAAAAACCACACCACCTGCCAGCAGATCTGAGGTACTGTGTATTCAGAATATGTTGTTCTGCATTATCCAGGCAGCAATCTAATTTTCTGGAGAAACATCTTTCCATGTGTTGAGCTGCATCACTGTTCATGACACAGCACTTTCAGAGTACTGAGACCAGTGATGTGACTGGATAAGAGTGAATTTACTAATCACCACACCTTCTGATTTATATTTACCTTCAGCCAGACTTGTGGCAGCTACATGAACCAAAATAGCAGGTGTGCTTGGAGAGACTCACACAGCCCATGTTCCCAAAACCTACCACTTTGCACTTGTAATTGTGCTTGCATGGTTAAAATAGGGCCCTGTTTGCATTTTAAATCCATTCACCATCCTTTTCTCCGACTATCCTGTAGAAGTAAAAGCCGTAGATGAAGGTGCGCATCGCGTCTCCAGAAGCATGGGCCACCAAACCTTCATCTAGCATTTTCTACACAAAACAGACAGACAGGCAACAGTGAACTGCTGAACTCATACATTTACGTTTACTAGACCCAACACACAAGCTTAAAGTGTACATCAGCAAGTAACATACACACATTTATGCGGACTTAGAAACACAAATGTCTGTGATGTTATGTTTGGCAATAATCCAATTCTTCTGAATGGCTCTTTAGTACAAATGGAGGGAGCCAAGTTGTATCTGACAGTAGGGCTGAACAATATGGATTTTGGGATTTCATTTTGATTTCATTTTTTCATTTAAAAAAAGTGAATCTGAATCTACCGTATGAACTGGACTATTTCTTGGAAGCAGTGATTTCCTGGAGTCTTTGCTGAGTTTCCTGGGAATTTCAAGTAACTCCAGGACAATTAATAATTTTACCATTTGCCTTTGTTTTTCTCTGACAAATACACTTGTCAAACACTCATTGCATTTCTTAGCCCTGTTGCACTTCTTTTTAGTAATGTTGCTGCGTTCCATTTGTGTTTAGCAATTAAACTGATGAACATATCGTTAAGTGAGTAAGATTGACTTTATTTATTCCACTTGTGGGAAATTCACACAAGACCCAAACTGTGATAAACAAAAATAATCCATTCAATCCTTATGAATTCTTCTTCACATCTTGACATTTTTCATCAAGTTAAAGGAAAGTTTGGAAAGACGCCTCTTACCTGCATAATATCCACAGCCATCCCCTGTGTAGCCACACCCTCCACATTGTTCACCAGCCAATGAACGACCTCCGCACTGATGAAGCAGTTGAGTGGCAGACCCTTCTGCTCTGGGAGCAGCTGAACACCTGTCCTGTAAAATCAGAAAGCACAGATACACTGCTACATGAAAAACTGTTCTCCAAATAGCAACAGCCAACTGGAGAGCCTGTTTTCACCTTTTCTTCAGATAGGGTAACTAGCAAAATCAAAAGTATGTATCAAATACATTAGAATTTTACTCAGAATAACAGTAACCACATGAAACAGCTGATGTAACTGGTTTTCTTTAGAGGTGTTGAATCAGTAAAAGCCAGAATATCTGAGTGGATGTGTAGATTTGTTGTGACCCACTGTAACTCAGCATGACACAATTGACTGTCATATGTCAAAGCACAAAGGCACTCAAATCTCACGTGGGATGTTTGATGGCTTCCAGGATCTCCAACAGTGTTGAGGAAGAGGACAGAGAGAGGGCTCCCACTACAGACTGGCCACTGTGAACAGATCACAGATCAGTACAACAACAGCTGCCTGGACAGATAATCAGTTTCATTTATTTACACTATTATTTAAATGAAAATATTATGACCTATTATAATCTATAGTCAGTTTTATGTGTTAAACATGCTTTGTTGCAATAGTTCAGAGTGTCCTTTGCATAAAGTAAAAGGTTACCTGGTGTCTGTGCTGCTGTTGACTGTAGTGTCTCCTGCAGGCTGTGCTGCTGCTCCAGCTGTCACTCCAGGCTGCATTCCCTTATCCGCAGCCTCATTGGCTTCAGCAGGCAACTGCACAATTTAAATAGTTCACTAAATGACCTGTTTCACTTTATATGTTTTAAGGGTTTCCCCAATCACACAAAAAAGCATTTTCTCACTTATATCTAGTGGCATCCAGCCAAATGGTTTTTTTTTTTTTGGAAGCCTTTAAAATTTCTGCAGCCAGACCAATACAATCCAGTGGAGCTGAGTGGAATTTAGTTTGTGCTGCTCACGGCACTGAAACAAAACATCTCAAAAAATGATCCACTTCTAGAAATCATGTTGTTCTTACTCTAGATAATTCTGGAGTTCATACTACTGAACTCCAGCTCCCTGCGACCCAGTACAGCAATGGATGGATATTTTTGATATGCACATTTTTGAAGCACCTACACACCTATAGTTCACCCACACAGGTGTTTTTATGTTGACCAATGAGATATCTTCTTAGTACAATGTGGATTTGTACAAATAATTGATTGACATGTTGCTTACCCATCTACAGGTTTTATAAGGGCGGGACACCCTACACTGTTATCATTCTTATCAGTACACAGAGTTTGGTGATGACACATCATTCACAGCATAGCTTGACCTAACTTAACCCTACTAGATGGCTAATCTGCCAGACTACTGAAAACACCTGTGTAGGTGTGCAGAGCCTTTAATTTGTACAGTCACGAGTAACTAGAACTGTTCTGTGTGCCTAGTGCAGTGAAAAGTTTCCTTCTGAAATGTAGTGAAGTGGAATTATAAGATTGTATAACATGGAAATACTTAAGCAAAGTACAAGTTTCTAAAAACTGTACTGAAGTAGAATACTTGTTATTTTGTTGATTTTCACATGTGCAATATCTTGTATGCCTCTTGGCACACAGTGGCACATGTGCAATATCTGTATATTCTGTATTTTCTATATGTTTTGTATGGCCCTTGTTTTTCTTTCTTCTTGATTTCACTTGTCTCTTTTTATTTTAATTTATATTTGGTGTTGGTTGGTGTGCTGCTGCTGTAACGAAGCAATTTCCTGTCATCAACAAAGTACTATTCTATTCTATTCCACTGATAAATATATTCACTTAAATTCAACCATGAGCAAAATTCCATTCACCTTCATTGTATCAGAGTGGAGGCAGAAACCTCAGAGACAAGATTTCCCAAAAACCTAGACAAATAAGACAAATGTGTGCATGTGTAGGTACCATCAAAAGGAAGTGAGAACATGCGGGTTTTTTGTAATTTGGGTGAAGTGACCCTTAACATCCCAGTCCTGATATCATGCATGGAAGGAGGAGTGAGCCTCAAAAGTTTATCTGAGTGAATGAGTCCAGTTGTGATACAGTGCATGTTAGTTACACTGGTATCACAACAGTGTGGGATTTATTACTCTCCAGAATTGGAGAGCATTGAGTTTCAAGGGTTTCTGCACAGTTCACTAAGTTATGTGAAAGATTTTTTAAAGACCTTTTTAACACCACAATGAATATGATTTAATACCCCTTTCACGATAACACCAACCAAAGTAGGATTTTCATGACTTCCTTGTGATATGTAACAACAATTGCTGGTGATCTAATTAATCAAATTCAATCAAATTAACCTGACCTGGATCCAGATAAGCAGCAGAAAAAGAATGGATGAATTGACCAATTTAAAAATGATTCATTCATTTCTGTATATTCAAGTTTTTGCTAAAATGAACACTTGCCCATTATAAGTGGGTGAGCTTCCTAGCTGCTGTAGCTAGTTATTCCACAAATTTAGAATTGGTTTGTATTGATCAGCCCTCTGCAGCACAATCCAGTGCCACAACAATCCAACTTTTAGTTTGTAGGTGTCTAACTCCTGACAGCCTGTAATCAGTTAAGATTTTACAGTTAACATTACTGTTACTATGGGAGTTAGGAGAATACATTTAACATATTTAAGACTTCTGTAAATTAAATTAAATGCCTTTTTGCAGAACATGAATTAAATTTTAAGATTTTCTGAGACCTGCATGAGTACCCTTACTGTCAAAATACACTGTCTGATTTTGCTATTTATGCTGCAGCTATTTGGATGATGGCAAAAAATGTCTTGTCTATTCTACTGGCTAAACTTGGAGCTGATAAAGACATGTTTTAAACACTTTGTTAACATCTTGCAGCAAATACAGACCCTGATTCTTCTAACTTTGTTAACATTTTGCCAGCACAATACATGTGTATTGAATTGAATTAAAACTGAATTGAATTAATTTATGTGGTAAAGCTATAACCACTAACCTCACTCAGTTAGTGTGGGGTTTTACACAGCTTGAATCACCACAAAGACATTATGGATTACATGTGATCCTGGTGTTGGAGGTGACGTGTGTCACTCTCTACCAGCAGGCACTATAGTACTGAGCACAAAGTACAAACTCGCAAAGTGAAAACAGAATCTCCCACAAAGGGTGTTTCTGCACAGCATGCTCATGCAGTAATGGAGTGTGGAGTTAGAGGGGCTACAGCACATGAGGACACACATACATATACACACATGCACCCTCACGTGTGTGTACATACACACACATCAAGAACACCCAGCTTTAGCAATGCCCAGGGACCTCATCACTGACCTGAGAGTGATAGATGTAGGAGGAGCGTGGGCTACGAATAAAATCCAAAATAAAGGCAGCGTCCTGTCAGCATACATGAAGAACATAACCCAGGATCAAACACCCAAAGCACAGCAACAGGAACAGAAAACAGAACAGAGGCATGGAGAAAAATGCAGATGAAAGGAGAAAAACAACAGCAAAAGCCCCACACTGAAGCACCAGCAAAGAATCATTTTATCAGAGTACTTGTTGCTAATGACGATAAATTCAGATGTGTCTGCAAAAGCTAAATGTCTGAAGCAGAAAAACTTATTATGATCCACACACATAGTAAAGACACTCACCTTGCGAGGACTGTCCACATATGCGGAGGCTGTGGCAACACTTGTGGGGTCACTGAAGGTGGCTGAGGACTTTGTCTGCTGCTGCTGCTCCTCCAGTGTCCTATCAGGAAGCAGAAAGAATGCTGTGAAGACGGACAGTCATGACATTCATGCTGGCCTGCAGTCCCACAGGACACTCACTTCTGGTTCTGCTCCATCTCCAGCAGAGCTGATAAAGCTGAAGTGCCTTTTTTGCCTTGTGGAGGCGGCACAGGCTCGGAAGGATATGGAGGGAGAGGACTGGTAACCTGCAGTCCTTTCAGTGGCGTGCCCTTCTGCTATGTGAAAAAGAAAAAAGAAAAGAAAAACAAGGGAATGTCCATTTCAGCATCTACAGATAAAGTCAATATAAATGTCACAAGAGTAAAGGTCAAGACACTTCAGTTCAGACAGCTGCCTCACTCCTACAGCTAAAAAGTTTTAGTTACTATCTAAGAATTTAATGACTGCATCCTCATAGTCCTCAATAGAGACTGTAAAGAGAACATTTTGGAGAACATTTGTATTGATTATTTATGATTGGCAATTGCATCTGTTGGATTAATTTCAGAGTGCAGGAGTGACACTGTTTATAAACTGTCCAAAAGCTGCATGCTGATGAACAGGCTTCTACAAGTCTGCAAGTCACAGGAAATGACATACAGCAAGTTATTATTTTCTCTAGGTGACAACTTCAAATATCTAGTTTTATTCAATCACCAGTCAAAACCCCAAAATACTCACTTTACTATTATATACCATAAAGAATGGTGTTTGTCAATCAAGCAATCAATTAACTGTTAATTGATATTGTTTCGTGGAGAGCTTTTATAAACCAATATCAATAACAAAATCAGACAAAATCTGAGGAGAACAGTAGTGGACAAAAGTATTACAGTCCTTCACTTAAGTAAAAGTATCAATGCTATGATGTAAAGTAAGTAGTTGTACTTTAGTTCAGCACTTAAGTAAATGGACTGGAACTGAGACATGGTGTTGATCTTCTTGTCACTTCTGAGGTCAATTCAATACAATGCAACTGACAATTTTAAGATGGAAATGCATCATATTTGAAACATTATTAACTACAGCACTCATTCTCATTTCAGATGCATACAGTATGAAAATATATGCACCCTGAAATAGAGGAAACAGTGTCATGTAACTTGAAACCACAAACGGTGAGGATACAACAACTGTGAAGCTGTCCTCATGTACAAGCATGATGTAAACTGGGAGAGCCTCACTCTGATGATCCTGTCGGAGCGATGGCGTCGCCGAATGCGGTTGAGACCCTCCAGGAAGCGGATGAAGCCATCCAGCAGCACCCAGTCCCCACTGCCACCCACCCCAGCACCTGCTCCCTCTCCATAAACATCCCAGTGCCCCTCTCCATCTGCCACCCGCCGAGCCCCTCCAGCTGGCAGCAAGAGGAAGCGAGTCCTCCAGAACTTCAAAGAGTCAATCAAACTGGAGAGGCAGAAGAAAGGAAGACCAAGGTATTTGACCTTGATGCTTATTCTTTTCCAGGATTATGTAAAAAAATAAAACAAATTGCTTGGTTATATCTAATTTATTAAGGATAATAAAGCCAGAATCTCAACAATAGTGAGTGAGAATACTATTCTATTCAATTCTATTCTAATAGACCATGTTTTTGATTGTGAAATCAGTTATAACTAACAGAAGTTGTCCAGATTAGTGTTGGAGGGCTCAACTGTGTGTAAATGAATACTCTGTGTGTGTGTGAGTGTACCTGAAGTCCTCAGAGCCAGCAGAGCAGATGTACTGGTCCAGGTAGTTCCACTTGTATTCCTCCAGTCTCTCATGGCCAAACTCTACCCAGCAGGATACAAACTGAGCATCAGAGTGTGGAGGACACAGGCTGTAACTGTACTGGATCTGAGCTGACTCGTACGGGTACCTAAAAACACACACACACACACACACCACACACACACACACACACCACACACACACACACACGTCATTTTGAAATATGAATTCATTAAGTATTTTTTGGAATTTTCAACCCTGTGGTTCAAGCAGCTCTGTCTAAGTTACAACAGCAGACTTATCTCTGTGTAGTAACTCCTTCCCCACTAACTTCAGTCTGCAGACTTAACACTCAGCTTCCAAACCGCACACTTTCAATCCTTTCACTTGCTTTAAGAATGATTCATTGTTTTACTGTAAAGATGAACAGTGCGTTACGTCTCAGTCTTATCACAGTGATAGGGAGGTACAGTATATACATATATAATATATAATAATATACATACAACTACCCCTGTACTTCTAAATACCTCTAGGAAACTAAGATTACATACACACATTATCCACTTGAGAAGCTGGCCATGGCATGAATAACATTGTCAAGTGCACTCACTTTGGCAGGTAGCGAGTGACAGTGATTATTTTGTCTTTGAGACAAACTTTATGGAAGGTCCGGCCCATACTGAGCCAGTAAACGGTCTCCTCCTCCTCTGCCCGACGGAGGGAGACCAGACCTGAAAACACAAGAAAATGACACATACAATAAGCAAAGGTCTGTAGATGTTTCTCTTTTCTCAAATACAGAAACCAGAGCTTGTAGACTGTTTTCTCTCTTCCAGTCTTCACAAATATTCATGTCACTGCAGTAAAATGTGTTACTTTAAATTAGATCGTAAAGCTGCACTTCATTGTTGTGGCTAATTGAGGTGGAGCTAGTTTTACCAACTTTATTTAAAGTTAGGTAGTTTAACCCAGTGTTTCACAACCTAAGGGTCAGGCACCTACAATAGGTCCCAAGATAAATCTATGATGTTGTGAGATGATTAATGGGGTCAGAAAAAAACTAAACTAAAACAAAAAACCTAAATCCTACTACACTGATTTGTATTAGTGTTTGGTTTTCTATCTAATCTTAGCTTTTTGTAAAAGATGTGTGAGAAATGTGAGAAGTTAAAGTGGGACTGCTGACGACTCAGAGACCTGAAATATGAAAATGAAAAAATATGGCCTTAACTTCACAATGCTTTATTGTAAGCCAAAAAGGTTGGGAATTGCAGATTTGATCACTGACAATGTATTACTGTATTTAATAAATGTTTATTTTTTTGAATGTAAAATCTTAATCTGTTAAGTAACTACACCTGTCAGATAAATGTATTTGAGTAAAAAGTGTAACATTTCCCTCTGATATGTATAGTATAAGTAAAAATGTCCACATAAAGAATATCAAAATTGTACTGTACTTGAGTAAATGTACTTACAGTGCCTTCAGAAAGTATTCATACCCCTCTACCTTTTTCACATTATGATGCAGCTTTATGCTAAAATTGTTAAAATTCATTTTCCTCTTATCAATCTGCACTCAATACCCCATAATGACGAAGCAAAAAATGAATTTTAGAATTTTTCGCAAATTTATAAAAAAGGAAAAACTGAAATATCACACTGACTTAAGTATTCAGACCCTCTACTCAGTAAGCATCCAGCGTCTACAGCCTCAAGTCTTCCCAGGTGTGACACAGCTTTGCACACCTGAATTTGGTTTTTTTTTTCCCATTCTTCTCTGCAGATTCTCTCAAGCTCTGGCAGGTTGGATGGGAACTGTCAGTGGACAGCCAGTTTGAGGTCTCTCCAGAGTTGTTTGATTGGGCAAGTCAGGTCTCTGACTGGATCACTCAAGGGTACTGACAGAGTTGTCCCTGAGCCACTCCTGTGTTGTCTTGGCTGTGTGCTGTGTGGGTCGCCGTCCTGTTGGACAGTAAACCTGCAGCCCAGTCTGAGGTCTTGAGTGCTCTGGACCAGGTTTTCAGAGAAGTCTATATAATTTGCTCCATTCAGCTTTCCCTCAACCCTGACCAGTCTCCCTGTCTCTGCTGATGAAAATGCTACCATCACAATGCTTCACTGCTGAGGCCAAGCAATTTGGTTTCATCAGACCTGAGAATCGTTGTGTCTCATGGTCAGAGAGTCCTTTCAGTGCGTTCTTGGGTCATTCACTGAGGAGAGGCTTCTGTCTGGCCACTCTGACAAAAAATACTTTATAACAAATTAAAAAAAAAATTTAAATTCTCTTTGGGCTTTGCCATTGTGGGGTACTGAGTGTAGATTGATGAGGATTGATTTTAGCATGAGGCTGCAGCAGGACAAAATGTGAACAAGGGTCTGAAGACTTTCTGAAAGCACTGTAGTTACTTTCCACTCCTGGAAACATCTACCTGAGGCAGAAGCAGAAGAGATTTGAGAACAAGGGGGCACAAAAGAAATGACATCATCTAATAACTACACATCATTTAACATTAATTAACAGTAATTTGGACTTGATATTATGCAAAGTAAAGGTAGATGTGCAAAGCAGATAAATAAAAAATACACTCATGATGATATTCATACATTTTCAAGCAATGGACACACCAGTAATGTAAAGGATTTGAATAAATATACAGTATATTAAACACTACTAGTTAAGTTACCTCTGGAGTAAAGAGGGCTACTACCAAGTGGTGTGGCTACAGTAGGCTGTGGTTTCCTGTTATTTGGTTGGACGATGATCTGGTAGCCCTGCATCAACCTCTGACAGATAAACTCCTCAAAAACTTGAGACGCACTCATCACTGGACCTTCATCTTCACGCCTGAGGAAGAGACAGAATATGAAAACATGGGTGATTTGCTTAAACCTGGTCAGGAAAACCTGGTATTTTTCACTGGGAGTAAATTACATTTAATTCTCTTTCTCCCTTTCTTTTCTTGGAGGAGGTAGACGAAAAAAGAAAAAAATCTCAGTTATGGTTTTTTTTAATGCTAATGCCATTTTTCCAGCTTCCACAAACTGTAATATTGAGAATAGCACTGTGCTTTACTGATTGCTTACTGATGCTAAATTCTAATGCCATTTTAGGAGAATATGAACTGTAAATAGAAATGCGACTACTACTATTTTTTGTAACCAAAGTAATTCAGAAAACGTGGTGGTGCTTATTTTAGCCCTGAGCAGTGCCTGCAGTCTTCTATTCAGGCTGTCCTCCACAGAATCCAGCAAGACAGTAGGACAGACTGCATGTAGCCCATGAGGCAAAAGCAAGGGTCAAAGAAAGCATGCTGTGAGCACACGGCAATAAGTGAATGTGACTGAGATTAGTGTATCAACACTAATCAAAATGATTATACTGAGGCAGTAAGAAAGCACTGTTCCGAGTAATTTTTAAAAGGAAAGGAAAATCAACCTGAATCTATAAAATTGAGAAGAAAAATGGTGAGGGGACCTTGAGTGGGAATTACTCCTAAGTGCATGAAAACTGATGGCACAAAGTGACTGGCTATAGACAGTTTTAATGCGAAGACAGGATGTTGTCTACCTCTCCAGGTCACTGTGCGGCAGCAGGTCATAGCAGCCTTCGGTGTAGTCATTCTGCAGCGTCTGGCGGTCAGGGAAGTAGTCGGTGGTGAGGGGCAGGCAGGCCGGTGTGGTCAGAGACTTCCAGTCCACCCCCACTGTGCAGCAGAAGCTGGGCACTGTCGGGGGTGCAGACAGCAGCAGGGCTTCAGGAGCACCCACATCATACACACAGACACAGACAGACAGACAGACACACACACATGCACACACACACACACACACACACACACACACACACACACAGACACCCACATACACACAAACAAAAAATCCCCACAGCAAAGACAAATGCATGTACCCAGAGTGGAGTGGTACATGTGTGTGGGGGGTGGGGGCAGGGAAGCACAGTGGAGTGATAAGAAAAGAAAGGAGTAGAAAGGATAAAGACATGGAGATGGAAAAGGGTGAAGATGAAGATAAAAACACAAAACAGGAAGAAGAGAGGGGAAGAAAAAACAAGTTAAGTGTTATTTTTACTGGCCTCATCGCCCCTGCTGATGATTCCTGAGGGGCCTGCAGTTGTGGAGCAGTGATCAAACATGCAGATTGTGGCTCTGTGACAGTCAGTCTGTGATCAACATCACTCAGAAGCAAGTGGAAAATATGTCCCGAGCTCAAAAAAGGTGTGAACTCTGAAGTGACTGAGTGAATTTAAGCAGAGATATTACAGCATGCAAACATTCAGATGGTGAGCAAACTATCAATTCAAAATACTGCGTGGAAGAGAAAGATTGACATTTCAAATCAAGCCAAATACACTATGCGCACCGCCATGCAGGAATGAGATATGCAGATAAGGTTTGTTGAGTGCAAACAGGTCATGGTGTAGTAAAATTATGGGAGGCCTAATTATTTGGAGGATTTGAACACCTGGTATTAAGAATTAAGTTACAGATCAACAGGAGGAGACCCAGAGAAAGAGAGAGAACAGACTCCAACAGAGAAAGAGAGGATACAGAGGGAGAAGAAGAGGGTACCCCCAAACCACATGACCTGTAAGAGTTGTTTCTACCTGCCACCCCTGGAGACAGATGCCAAGTGGGGAAACCTGCCTGCTAAAGCTGAATAAGCCCTCACAGGTTAAAGACACCTCTGAAGGTTTATTGGCATCATGAGTTTGTTGATTAAGTTTACAGCCCGATCCTGAGGTATGGCTACATGACAACGTCTGCAACTTATCAATGGACATGTCTTTGTTTTTGTAAGGGCAAGATGGACTCACTTGGATCAGCACTGGTGAGGGATAAGTCTTCAAATGAGGAGCCATGGTTAGTCAGAGTTCCTGTACAGAGATCAGAGTTAACAATGACTTTCATCATCAATTCATCATTTGGGCTATGCGCTGCAAAAAAGTTGCAAAAACTGTTTATCCCTGTTTCCCAAAACCAAAAGCAATGTGTCTTCTTTTGTCTAACCAAGAGTCAAAGAGACAGTTCATGTATTATCATATATAACAAAGAAAAGCACCAACTTTTCACATTTGAGAAACTGGAACCACCTTGTTTCTGGCATTTTTACTTGAAATGTGGTTTGTTTTTCTCTCAGCTAACGACTAATGGATCAGTAGTTGCAGTAGTTGTAGTTCACCTGATGTAAAAATATTGTAGATAGTGAGGCAAAACATAATTATAATGCATCCATCTTTGTTGGCAGAAGTTGGCAGAAAGTCTTCAGGGCAAGACTGTGTGTGTATTGTAAAGAGCCAACTCTTCCAGTTATACATTTTCTGGGTACCAATGTTATCTAATGAGTTTACAAGGTCACATACATTCACCTGTGTAGTTTTCATCATCATTTGTATAAACACCTGTTGCCTCTGCATTATTAATGAGTCTCAACAAAAAACCTTTTCCTTGTTTGTATTACTGATGTGTTTGGGATGTGTAATGTCTAAAGTACACTCACTGAGCACTTTATTGGGAACACCTGTACACCTTCTTATTTATGCAATTATTAGACAGCCAATCATGTGGCAACAGTGCACTTCATAAAATCCTGCAGATACAGGTCAAGAACTTCAGTTCATGTTCACATCAAACATCAGAATGGAAAAAATGGATCTAAGGGATTTTGACTATGGCATGATTGATGGTATCAGGATTTTCACACACAACAGTCTCTGAGTTTACACAGAATGGAGCCAAAAACCAAAAAGATCCAGTGAGCTGCAGTTCTGTGGATGGAATCACCTTGTTTTTGAGAGAAGATAATCAGAGGAGAATAGTCAGACTGTTTGGAGCTGATAGAGAGTCTGTGGTCATTCAGATAAAAATTATTATTTGTTGGGGACTATTTCCAGCAGCAGATTAACCCACATTTGGTATGCTTATTGGGGCAACAGGGCAGCGTATGTAAGACTGAATCAGTCACTCAATGCAACAACATGGTCCATAATACTCTATGGCCCAGAGGAATATGATATATCAGGCTTTGGATAAACACATAAAACTTGTCAGTAGATCAATTAATTCAAGAATAAACTGAGGATAGTGCTAGCCTCACTGATAGATATTGATATTACTGGAAAACAGCTAATCAGCCACAAGCCTGGTGTGCTTCTTATATCACTGCAGGTAAAGTAGAATGAGCTACAGAATATACATATAAATTAGTGTTAAAATACTATGTATGTTCCAGGAGGATGTTGTTTATGAGTAGGTATATCACCACTGTTATTGCTCCCTGGACTTCCAGTGAACTCATCCATCCCTCCACCAATGTAAAGGCCATTCTCTCCTGCTTGCCTAGAGGTTGTTCGCCTTAAATAGAGATACAAATAACAAGCATTCATCTTACTGTCTGTGTTTTAAGACAACAATTATTACAAAGGAAATCTTTGTTCCCTGTAGCAGGTGTGTCTAACCTTCCAGTGGCCTCATGATAAGCCAGCTCCAGTAGCTCAGCAGAGGTGTGAGCAGGATCTCTCTGCTGGCTGCCCTGCAGTTCAGCCATGTTTTGTCTGGTCTGGTGATGAATCTGGATTGCTTCTCCAGAAGGACCTGAAAATCAACAGTAGGACATACAGTCAGCTGTTTGGATCAATACCAACAATAGTCACTGGCCCTTACTTAAAAAAATTATTCTCCATCATACATAACTATGTGTGGGTCCAAGCTTGGTTTATATGGCACATGGCACTTTGTAACCACAGACCAGACAAACATGACTGTGTAGATGCCCTACACCAAGCCCTGGACAAAAACTGAAAGGTTCATCCTCTGAAAATCTCAAATATGTTAATAAATTTGGACTCATGGTGGCGCTAGAGAAAGATCAGGGTTTCACCAAAAACACTGTAATTTATCCTCTGATGACTGTGAACATCCAAAGCCAGTTTCATTTTTAAAAATCCACAATTTGTTTTTAAGATACTTTGTCACAGAAAAAAGGGGTCATCCTCTGAAGACCATAAATTTCATACAAAATTTGATTTAAATCAGGCCAGTAGTTGATCTTGATTGATGATGACTCATGGTATACAGAATATTAGGTTGTACCACAGTTGTCCTTCTTTTGGAAATTTCAGTTGTGATTTTGGGGATCGCTACTGGTGCTTTTGGAACAAATTCAAAATGATTTCTAATGAAAATATCAATGAAGCGCTAATTTAGCATTACACTATGACATTGTTTGACCCAGGATTTTTTAAAATAAGGATCATAATCAATGCAGCAGAAGCAGAGATACTGTTTTCATTCCATGCATTCTTCTTTTTTGTCAAAACCTGGTGTCTACATTACCCACACTGCAACTTGACTTGGCTGCTAGCCTCAAACAGAGATGAGGGCTGGGCCACAAATATCTGGTAAGCTAACTTTCTACACACTGTCAAACTACAAATTTGTGGTCTTCAGACCCAAATGAAGCTGACTCAATCGCTTGAGTCAATTTACCAGACTTCCCAGCACAAGTAAGGCGAGTGGTCTAAATTAGCAATCTCCTAAAGCTGTGATGAATAACAAGCTCACCTCTGCTAAGATTATCATCCCACACCTGAACTAGTTCCAATAAATTCTTGATGGCGGGAGGCAGTGTGTTTGTGCAGGACTCTGTGTCACCTCACCGACTGGGAAAGTGTGCATCCAGCGGCGGCGGTTGGAGGTGAGCTTCATAGGCATCCTAGAAGGGGTGAAGGGGTTTATCAGAGCTCTCTGTGGGGTGTAACCTCCTGGACGGATGTGCAGCGTCGACTCAGCACTTCCCACTGTGAACCTGCCCGGGGCACTGGAGTCCCGCTGAGAGTCCATCATCTTCTCCAACAACTCTGAACAACAGAAAAGAAATAAGAAAACAAGACAACAGGAACGGGACTGAGGAAGGAAAAATATGTGGCGCACACAAGCACAGCGGGACAGGTCCAGACTAAACCTCTGGAGGGGTTACCTCTGGTGCTTGTGTATCCCAAAGAACTGCTGACTTCATATTGGGCAGAAGGCATGCGGGGTATGAGCAGCATGTTGGACACTGGACCCAGACTATCATCAGAGGCCAGGCTACGCTGTTCCTCAGGACCACCAGAGCGTACAGGAGGGGACGCCCCTATGCCTGCACTGACATCCACCGAGCCCCAGCTCTTCCTCCCACTTATCTCTTTGTCTCGACCCATCCTGAAAGACACACAGTCACTACTGTTCAACAGGGCTGAGAGTTCACAAGGTTCAACAGAAAGAGTAACTCTCTCCACTGTGTTTAGTGGAGTGGAGTGTTGTGCAAATGGTCAGATACCTGAAGTTGGTGCTCCTCTGAATTCGGGAAGGACCAGGAAGTCTGAACACCTGGGCATCATAGGCATCATAGTCCACCTGTATGGGCAAGGTGTTGTCAGAGTCCTTTGGAGCACAGAGAGCTGAAAGAGGCCACAGTGAGGAAAGTTAGAGTAAAGATGATCATTATTAAGTCATACTTTAAGAAATTAAAAAGGTGTCAGAGAGATTAACAATCACAACTCACTGTAGTCTTTGCTGCTCTTGAATTTTTCAGCATGAATCTAGAAATAATTGTAATTTAATGAGATGTTAAAACATACGAAAAACCTTTTTCAAACTTTTTAAGTAGAATATCAGTGCTGAAAAATGAAGGTACCTTATGACCAGCCAGTTTGATTCGAGGGGTAAAGGAGCTACAAGAGTTCAGACTTTTGGAAGTGTAGAAGCTATGGGCATGGAAGAAAAAGATGCAAACAGGACACAGAACAACTGATTACAACTTTACATAAAATTTGTACTGATCTTTATTCTCATGGTGTATCGTGTTGTCTTGCCTGTGGTTAATCCAGTGAGGCAGGTTATAGTCGTCTCCCACACGAGAGTCTCCAGGGGTCGTCCTGTTGTGCAGCTACAGAGAAAATGAGCGACACTATCAGTAACAAACAGGTACAGTATTTGGCCTGAAGCAACCACAGACACTGATACCCAGATATGTTTACCTTGAACAATGGTACTGCGTGCAATGGCTGCTCTCCCATGCACACCAAGTCTACCCCAATACCTAAAGGGAAAAGGATGTGTCATCAACATCATTTACCATATAATGATTCTTTTTTTCTCTGTTAACCAGTTTGGCTGTGTCCAATGTGTTGGTATCGTCACACTCACCATTGTCGATCATTCGCTGTTTGGTGAGAATCATAAGCAGTCGGTCCACTTCAAACACTCCTACACCGGGTGTAATAACCACTGACATCTGTCCAGTGCGGTCAAAGTTACGGTTGATGTAGTGCTTGTCAAATACTGTGGGAGATATGGTGATTTCAGCTTTTCTTTTTTGTCCTCTCTAGTTAGTAATCGTCCTGACACGTGATATTGAAGACTTCTCGAATAATAAGGAATTTTAATGTTTTGTCTCTCTCTCTCTCTCTCTCTCTCTTTCTCTCTGACACACACACACACACCTGTGTATACCACAGGCAAAGCACCATTCAGCCACAACAACTGGTAAGTGGTCTTAATGTTGTGGCTGAATGGTGTGTGTTAGTAGTACATACTGTTCAAATTGCTCCATGATCCATAATAACCACCACAAAATTTTGGCTGCTATTGAGTTTATGGCAGTCCAGGAAGTCTTAGTACCTGAGCCCTGAGAGACAAACTGCAGTTTTTAAATCAAACTGATGACATGTGTCTATGTTTAAAAAGAAGAACCAAACATTCAACATGAACAGCTTGGCTCTAGACTTCTTCCAGTTGTCTGATTTTCTATTTAAGTATTACTTGTTGAATCAAAAAAACAAAAGACATGTGCTCTCTGTATACACTCAGTATAGCTGCACAACGCATACAACAAATCCTACAAGTCATAACTATGATGTTGACTTACACTACTTTAAGTGCTGGAATACACCTGCTCTCTGCTAAAGAATTTTATTTATTTGAGAACACTACTCTACACTACTCTAGCGTTAGAGTACATACCGTTGAAAGAAAGGTTAATGGCCTCCAGGTAGTTTCCTTGAGCAGCAGTTGAGTTATAACCCACAGGAAAACCATCTGGTATGAGTAGTAAATAAACACAGGATTTCAGCTTCAAGTGGCACCTGATCCAAAGATCTTTTACTCAGCCAAACGCTCGACTCATTCGCTACCTGCTTCTTTCAGTCGCACCAGGACAGGATACTGGATGAAAAGCTTCTTTATTGTGACCAGTAATGACGTCCATTCATCTCGTCTCTCGTTCTGAGCCACGACCCTGATCACAAAACAGTTTGAGTCATCAATTTCCACCGACATCCAGTCTGTAATTATGATGAGCTCCAAATAATGTTTGATAAAATACTATGTTAGTATGCTTACCTGTAGAAGTCTTCGTAAAAACGTCCCTCGTGATCCTGTCTGATTGAGCCTCTTAGAATCTCAGGAAATTCATCTGAGGAAAATGATAACTCAGATAAATTACTCAGATATCGCTGCTGCTGTGTTCATTTGTGCCAAAACTCATTATGATGATCAAGAAAGAAGACTCACCAATAGTTTTAGCATTGTAGAATGTACGTGAGAAAAGTACAACTGTCACCTCATGACTGCAGTTCTTCTCCTACAGTGACATTAAACATTGCTTTTGTTTATTAATGGTTAATCCTTCATTTTGGAGAAAAAGTTTTAGAGTTACAAAGGTAAACAAATGGGAATCACAAACCCTCCACTTAGCAAAAAGGTCAGACAGGAACCCATTTACAGCCTTCTCAAAGTAGAGATCCCCTGAAAGAAAACACTCAAATCAGGCATTCTCCTCCACACGTACATGTCAGTGTCATATTCAGCCAAAACAAGCTCATAAAGTATGAATGACCAAACAGAGAAGTCCAGCTGACCATAGATGTCGAAGTCCCACATCTCACAGCTCATCTGGATAAAGATGTATACCATCGCAGATGTGGACCTGAACACCACCTGTGTTGATTTGTTGATGATTTTCAGAGAAATTAATGACTCAAAGAAAAATAAATCCTATAGTGACTATTTGACAGGAAGCACATAGTGCTACACGCTTGCTGTAAGAATTCCCAGAGATGCTTTCATCCTTTTAGTACTTACATAGCACTTACATAGTGCTGAAATGACTAGATGATCAATAGCAAGTTAACTTGACGACAAATTTGATCATTAGTTAATAATAGAAATCATTGATCATGCAGAAACATTACGCAAAATCTTCAACTGGTTCCAGCTTGAATGTGAACTAGAATGTGAGGATTTGCTGCTTTTCT
Organism: Lates calcarifer; assembly: GCF_001640805.2. NCBI lineage: Eukaryota > Metazoa > Chordata > Actinopteri > Centropomidae > Lates > Lates calcarifer. The sequence goes on from NC_066836.1 coordinate 24,243,692, forward strand.
CTGAGTCATCTCACTGAGCTATTTTAAGATATCACCTAAGATGAGTTTCCCATCTTAAAAATATTGTCAACTATAACATATTTTGGTTTTAGTATTACGTTCTAGGGTCACACAATGGTCTAGTTATTATTTCAATAGAGACTCGTCTAAACTGCATGAAATTAAAATTGTGGTAAATACTGACTCACTTGCAATGTTTTGTTATATGAAAAAGTCAAATCCATACATTTTGAATGCTCACTCTTAAGTATTTGCAATCAATTATGTGTGACCAGTAACATCAGCATCTGCAATCATTAGTAAATACTTACCCTGGTGTCTTCACTGATGTAACCACAGGTCACTTTCTCTCCCTTCACCCAGAGTTCACTGGCCTGGGCTCTATAGAATTAAAAACATCATAAGCCTGCACTTAGAGAACAAGGGAAGGGAAGGCTGAGCTAAAACACCAAAACATGTATCTATGTAAATGTTTCTTTTTTAATGTGAGGAAGGTTACCACACCATAACTGCCCCCTTTGCCTTTTTTTCTTAACCCGTACACATACAGTCACAGAAAATCACAGATGATTTCTTCTACATTCAAGTAACTCTAAATGCATTTATGCATTATGTAGAAAATGAAATTTATGCTTAGTACCTGATTCCTGCAAATTCCACTTTCTGCGTCACATAAGCACATGTGCTCACCTGGAATAAAGATTGTCACAGTTATATCCTCATGTGCTAGTAAACATTTTTATTCAGATTCATAAACTTTCACATGCCCTACCAGACTCTTCTTTAGTCTCCACATGTCTCCTCTGCCGATGTACTGGTCCTTGAAAGTCAGCTCCACCAAGTCCAGTGTTACATCCTGCAATGATGTAAGTATGAAGCTACTTAAACACATGCACTGCAACCCTGAACTTATCTAGACATTACCTAGATGAGCTGTATGTAAGAAAGCAAATGTCTGAATCAACTAGACCGACAGTAAACAGACTTCATTCTGCTAGATCCCTAGTACAAAGTAACAGTCTGACTGAGCTGATGCATGAGCATCGGTCATTATCAAGAGAAATAGGTTCACAGTGAGCAACCAAGCCCCTGCCCTAAACCAAACTGAATATTTCCAATAGGTAACGTGTCTAACACGGACAATCTCCTGTTGTGTGCTACAACAGTGAAAGGACATCTCCAGACAATGTCTGGACCTGATTCTCCAGACACTGTCCTGACTTCATATTAGAAAACAGCTTGAAAGATTCTCTTTAACTGAAGTGAAGGAGCTGCAGAGTACTCAGAGCGAACTTACCTTAGGGTCGACTATGTTAACAATGACATCCTGATATGCACGAAGTTTGAAGGCTTGTGCTACAGTCTGGTCCACACTGATTGTCTCTGAATGAGAACAAAAAAATCCATTACAGGTGGTGAAAAGGCAAAAAAAAAAAAAAAAACAACTATCTCAAACCTAGGAATTTTCTAGTTAATACAATAACAAAACAGTTACAATTAATGTATATTTGTCCAATTACAGTATATGGTAAGAGGTAAGAAACACCCTATGATTTAATGCATAAAAAACTATAACAACACCAACTTCAGTGTTGATTCTACATGTCTATGCACCAAGAAACGTTCAGCATTATACATGTCACACATCAAGGCAGGATATGCTGCAGGGCTGCTGTATTGGACTGCATTAAATTGTGAGGCATTCCTGTTTTTCTGTTGATCATCCATCTCTAGCAGTGCTGCAACTGTACAGTAATTTATATTATTAATTAATCTGCCAATTATTTTCTTCAAAGAAGAGCAGCAAAAAAGATAACAAATTTTCTGCAAATCTACTACTGTAGCAACAAGCAACTTTCTTAGGGGACACAGATATAATTTAAGTTTAACTTGATCTTGCCTTATCTAATTTTTGAAATATGGCGGACATGCTGCTACATGGTGTCAGATCATTTACCTTTCTGCAGGTCCTCTTTCAGACTCTTCACCTGCAGCAGGAGAGGACTGGGAATTTCAAAACAGACAGATTATAGGATCAAGGATAAATTATGAAAACTACCTAACACAGTGATTCTCCCATCATGCATGCTCACCTGTATTCATCTGTGGGGTGTGCGATCTCAATTATATCCCCTAAACTGACTTGAGGGAAAACTTTTGGGTTGACAACCAATTCATCATCTGCTCAAAGAAAAAGGCATTTTGAATGACAATCTTTCAAATCTTTTAAAAAAAGAGAACCATGAATTTAATCTAGTGGAATTGCAAATTCTCTCTTACCACTTCCACCAAAACCTTTCTTGTGTAACACAAGCTTGTATGACTTATTGGTCTTCATGATAAACCACCTGAGGAACAAAATCATTACTTCATTTGTAAAAGTTGGCAAGCAAACTAACACGAGCCTTGAGTGTTTGTTCTCTTCTATTGTCTTGCTAATCCTAAACTCATTTATTACAGACACTGTAATTCTGCGATGTACTTTATTTTCTAATACTATGAGAGTGGGTAATGTTAAAAGTCTGTGTGGAAAGTGGCTGAACAATGGCAGTCTGATCGGAAAGCTGTGTTGCGTGTTGTAAAAGAGATATCGAAAGTAATGAACGTTCTCTCTATACACACAGAACTACTATACATTCAAGACATATATTTATATAACGTTAATCTGAACAGTAAGTCAGGTCGGGCAGAGCAAGTGAACACACATGTATCAGTACCTGAGCAGTCTCTCCTCAACAGCTCAAACTGCTTGGGATGTTGACATTTGCTAGCGTAGCATGTGGCTAATTTGAGACGATTTACAGCTACTAAACAAACTAACACTAGCCTCAACTAGCCGCACCAATGCATACTTGCGTAGAAAACACAGCCGTGTAGGCAAAATAACACAGAACTACCGTCTTAAGTGTGGAAACCTACAGCACTTTGCTGGCTAACTAGCTTACTCTGTGTCACTTCCTCCAAAACATGGAATTGTGTGATATGATTGGTTCGCGTTTGTTCAGAGAGTATCTTAGCGAAACAAGAGGGCTCACTCCGCTCATTCCCATCATCGCTTTTTTGGAGGCGTGAAACGCGTGGTTTTTTTTTTTCTGTATAACCGCGTATGCTACAAATCCCAACGATTTCGTTCTTGTTATACATTTTCTTTAATTACATTTTATTTATAGATGCATGTACTAAGAAATCCCGTTCTGACACTGTCGAGCGTTGATTTTTCACTTGAAATATTTTAGATATCTGAACCACTGCGTCGTCAAGCCTCTGTGCATGTTCAGCGTATTTAGTAGATAAAGAATCCTTCATCAGTATGATTTGATTTGTGGGTTTTGCACAGCCATACCTCATAATGTTGAATGTTATCCAGACAAAACAGTTCAGTCAGCTGATAAACTACTTTATTAAATAACAACATGATCAGGCAAAATACTGGTCTCAGAACTGCTTACATCAGATATTGTCCCATTGTATCAAGATATTAGTTCAAGAAATTACATTATAATCTGACCATTATATATGTTGAGTTGAAAGGAAACATAACCATTTAGTTTACCTGCTCCCAAATTCTAGCCTCTCAATTTAAACATTTTGTTCCTTTATCAGTGTACTACCCATAATAATCAACAATATTCCACAACAACACTGTACAAGGAAATAAACACTGTTACAGTGGTAAAGACAATCTTTAGTGGCCATACAAAGGTGTCATGAGGGATGATGTTGGCCTTACGTCCCAAATGCAATAAGGTTCAAACACCTCTGCCACCCTCTGAAATGATGGACACAATGGAGTTTGTAGAAGTGACCTACATGAGATAAACCATGCTGGTTGTGATGAGATGTGCTGATCACACTCAAATATTAGTTATTACCACTGTATGATTTTATGCTGGGTTTCTCAAAGTCTAAATATTTAGTTCCATTGAATACTTTTTGGACTTTTATGCTATAAATGGTCAAATTTATAAGAATAAGTATCTGCAAAAAGAACCCATTATTAATAGTTTCAGTCCAATAACAACAGACTTTCAAGAACATGTACTGGTCAAACCTTCTGTAAAGGTTAAAATACATGGCTGTTTTGATGAAATAAGAGACCTAATGGTACATGTCCTAAAGCACATTTCAGTCCAGTGGAACATGATGCAGTTAAAGCTCAGAACACAGCCTCTGTCTGGTTCTGCTCTCCTTAACAGCTCTCTGTTCCTCTTTTCATCAGCAGCAGCTTCTCTTCATGTCTTGGGATGTGGCCTCCTCCAGTTTGGCATGATCTGAGTCTGTCGAGACAAACATTTTTTTTAGATTTGTATATCCTCAAGAGTTCCATTATCTTTATAATCTGTAATTGGTAGGAGTTGAGTCATTACTTACTGATACAATCACCTCGTCCGATGCTAGCTGGAACCCCATTCTCCAGTTCCTTCAGCATGCACTTCTCAAAGGCCAAAGCTGCCACCCTGAAGAAAAACTCCTGCACGTTCTCCCCTGAAAATAAGAGAAAATAGTAGGTTCTTACAGTGGCTTTCTGCTTTTCTTGGATGCATTTATCTATGTTTTCTTAATGTAACATATAGCAACAACTGATGAGTGTGAGCGCTTGGTTATACCTGTTTTAGCAGAAACTGCCCAAAACTCTGCATGCATTTCTGTTGCTATTTTAATGGCATCTTTTTCTGTCCTCTGTCTTTCCTCTGAGGGCTTAAGAACAACACAATTGGGTACTGAAAGAATAAAATATATATGTAAAAATCTGCATTTAAATATAATATAAAATATACTCACTAGCAGGTCATTCTTAGTGCCAACCAAGAAGATGAAGCAGGAGTCAGGCTCATTTTCTCTCATTGCCTCCTGCAACCATTGGCTATGAGAACATAACAAAACAAAAATAATCTTTACATTATCTTACAGTGCAACAGTTGTTACTCAGTTTTACTGTATGTATAAGATATGTCTTTTAAAATGGTGACTGATTCAGCTGATTCAGTTTTTAAAATCACAGATACTGCAAAGAGTGATCAAGATAAAATGCTCAAAATTTTTTTGTCCAGCTGCTTTTAGCCCACTATATGTTAAAAGGGCTTTATCTCACACACACTTCTTTCTATAGTGACATAAAGCAACTCAAATTAAAGCTGGGACTTTTGAATGTTAGCAAACACTTGCCCATTTACAGATGAATAAAATAAAGAGTAACATTAGCATTCATTTGGAATCATAGTTGGATGATAATTCTCTACTGGTTTATGACTACTGTCACCATTTTTGCATAGTCATGTGATTAATTGTCAACATAAAGGTATTGATTATATCTGTTTCAAAATTTTGCAATTTGTTTTAAACTTTATACAGTGGTAGAATAAGCCCAGTGATGATGTTATTACCATACCTACCGTGTATGATCCAGGGACTTAATGTCTGCCATATCAAAGACTGTGATAATGACTGGAAAAGATGAACAGCACGTTTCAGAATTATTAGCTTACCTGAGCTAAAATGTAAAACAGTCTCACCTAGCATTAGACATACAACCATTTTTTATTATTCATTACAGCAACTTCTTACCCTGAGCGCCTCTGTAGTATGCAGACGCAATGCACTTGAATTTTTCCTGCCCAGCAGTATCCCAGCTGTAAAAAACAAAAGCGATTACCGACGAACATGGACATCAAAAACACAAAGTACTCTTAAATTACATGCTGTTGTAGAGCAGGATTATTGATTCAAACTCAAACTACTCACATCTGAAGGGAGAAAGGTACTCCAGATATTTCAAACCTCTCAATCTCAAAATCTACTCCAATGGTGGCCTTGTAGTCTCTTTCGAATACATCTTTACAAAACCTGACAACAGCAAAAACAAGTCAAGGTTTTTCTTTTTGCCTCTGGTGATTAGAACTTAGATTGACAGTCAACAGGCCCTAGACCTATTTATAAGCACTTTCCTTAATTCTTATAGGTGTAACCAGTCAGTTCCAACAGTGCCAAGTTAACATAGTACACAGTATTGGCAAGAGAAGTGTCCATACACTTTTAACATATAGACTTTTTACATGCAGTTTTGTCTTGATTTATGTGGTCCTATGTGTTTTAGCTGTGGTTTTGATATTGTGATCTCAGTTATATAGGTTATGTCTTAACTGGCTACTTATTGATGAAGTACCTATTAATGAGGCAGGTCTTCCCCACATTGAGGTCCCCAACAACAACCACTTTTGACATTTTCTGCCGGTCCCACCTTCAAAGAAGATACAAGTTTTTTTCTAACATTGAGACATATATGATTTAAATGTAATGTTCAAGCAAAACTAAGAATGATGCATCAACCCAAAGCAGGAGACTCACGGCTGATGCCTGGCAGCTCTGTCTTTACAGGCTGCTTTAGCCTGAATGTCCCAGTCTTTCTTCAGCTGCAGAGAAGCCTCAGGTGTGTAGCACTGAAAAGAATGAGATCAGACAATTTACAGCATGCTAACATGTTCACAATGACAATGCTACCCAACCATGCAGCTGTTAAGCAGGTATAATGTTCACCATTTAAGTTTGGTGGTTAACATTTATTAAATAGGCTCAAACATATAGAACAGCTGGGGGAATGGTGTCTTGCAGATAATTTAGATATAAACCAAAATCTTGGCGAAACTAAAAGTGTAACCCTAACCCTAACCCTGATGGTGATGCTAGTTGAAAAGTGAAGGGATCACTCAACAGTTCATCTTAGAATGTTTGTATCAAATCATTCATGGATATTGAACTCATGAATAAATTTAAATAAATTTGGCCCAATTCATCAAGTAGACATTGGGACATTTCACAGGATAAGAGAAAACATTGACCTGATGATGGCACAAGATGGAAGTGCAGGAATCTACAAAGTCATTCGAGTATCTGTACCAGATTTCATGGCAATCCATGCGATAGTTTCACTCAAGTCCAAAAATAGTTCAAGGGGAAAGGTTGAGTCATCACCAAAATCAGAAAGATTCATCTTCCTATCAGCAATTTATTCTGTAATGTACTGCTGCAGCAATAATTTACAGGTTGTCAACAAGTGCCTCTGTGGGTACTCTGTGAGAATTCCTTCTTAACATGGTTACTCAAGTTGACGCTGTTTGATTTTTATACATGCATGTTACATTGTAACTGGGTTAGAATAAACTGGGTTAACTCAGATCTTTATCATGAGAAACCCACTTAAGTAGTGTGGGTGAGTGAGTCACTGTGGTACTGCAACATTTGACAAACAGCAAACCCAGAATCGCAGTACTGTGGGTATATTTTTACATCACTCAAAAAACAGAAGCAAGTATTACTTTGACCTATTGTTAATAGGTTTTACTACTGCATAAATTTAGCATGTGTGGTTTCAGACTTTAAGATATTTTGAGTGTCTGTCAAAATGGAAGACAGTATCCATTTTTATAAAGCAAAAGAACTGAAAGTGAACAAAATGCTAGTCTAGCTAAATCTGACTGCAAGACTGATTTAAATCTGCAGTAGAGAAACAGCAAAACAAGAAGCCACAGTTTTAAAGACTTGTATATTTAACTATACTCATGATTATTTAAGAGACTGTAGCTTAATAACATGACTTAAAATATCTAGCATATTCATCTATACTGGCAAAGAACCACTAGCAGGGTTCTCAGGCAAACAAGGAGAGACATTTGCACTAAGAACCTGTTAACTGGTGCCAAAATTACTAAACATTATTGATTCCTGTCCAAATAAAGTGGCTCATGCTTTTATTGGGCGAGGACTGAGCGGACAGGAGGATATGGTGACAGAGGCTTGGATCGGGTCGCTGACTGCAACAGCACATAATTACCTGTGATCTGATTTAACATCCTGAGAAAGTTAGGAAGAAGTCACACTTTTCCAATACATTAACATCCTCTAGACTGGAACTCCCACTATTTTAACTACAGTGATCTACAGAGTAAAAGATAGGGGTTTTCCTGTGTGTGGATTAAACTGGAGCACACAGTTGTGACCACAGTGTATTGACAAAAAGAATAAGGAGGAGTAGAAGAAGAAGAAGTTGTACCTTTGGAAATTCCCAGAATGCCCTGTCTTTGCTGATGGGTGGTGGGAACGGCATCATCCCATTCCTGTTATTCTCCATGACGACCTGAGAGGGAAGGTGTAGCGACAGTCAGACAGACAGCTTTATCAAATTCAGTCTAATACAAAGCCCTTTTCAATGTTTCCGTGCATTTTTTTACAAAGGTCAAATGTTTTCTGAACAACACGAATATTTAGAGAGCGTCAGGATCCAAATTCCGATTCTCATTTTGTGTGTTTCGATAGTACGAGTGTGGAATAACATCTAGTCAGGCTTATTCAGTTGCAGCATCGTGAAGTTATCTAGTACAAGGCAGACATTGAGGTCACTTTGCCTTCAAAATAAAAGTTGACAAAAGTCGAATCGAATTTGTGAAAGTACATTATAAAACATTCATTGTTGTTTCTGATGTGTTTTGTATAGTTTTTTTAAAAACTTCCTCGCCTTGGCCCCAATGCTGCACCATCTTACATATCAAACAAGGTGAAGCTTGTAGACAACGATTGTAATGTGAATATCATGGACGGAAGCACGGAAGTATTACCACATTCTGTTTACACTGGCAGCGACACAGCAGACACCACAACCAACTACACCGCCTATTTTTAACACGTGGGCTTTTTTTCTTTTCAGAAAGACACTCTGTTACTCTGTGGTTCTAGTCAGTAACACTCTGAATGACCTGTACTCACCAAATATCTCATCGATTCCTCTGGCTGAGTCGCTTGCTGCAGTGGGAAACCCGGATGTTTTCTGATGAGCTGCCCGTTTCCATGACAATGGTGCTGTAGCTCCTGTGTCACGTGACAATTGGACTTTCATTGCACGCAGTCGGTCCTATTAGTCCCCATGAGAACACACGCGCGTGCACACAGACACAGGCACAGACACTAAACCAGGACAGGCTGTTGAGAGGCAGTACCATGTAGATATGCATTAAAAAATCTTACTGGAGTAGAATCATTCCAGTCATTTTTTGCAAATTATAAAACCATTTCTGTCTGTAATTTAGTCCTGTAAACTATTTTATTTTTTTAAGGAAACTGGCAGTGTAGTAGAAGTCTTTCAGTCTGTTATAAGTGAAATCACCTTGTTTATGGAATATTCTAGAAATGATTATCTGCATCTTGAAACAAAAAAGGGAGATTCCCTTGGTAAAATATGTTAAATAAATCCCGATCCGACATATAAATACCTAAAACAAATTGTGTATTGAGAACAGCTAGCATATTCTTTCTGCACTGGCAGATAAGAAATAAGACTTAAAGGGCTTAAAATTACAGACTAAAACGACCTGATAAAAGGGGGATTATTTTTAACTGAATGATGAACAGTTGAAAGTTACCTCCAAATAGCTAGCAGCTCACCTGATTCATGTAGTATTGATGTAGTGAAATTAGAAAGGAACGACGGGAGCAGGAAATAAAGAAGACTAAGACTGAAATTCTCACGTGTAGGCGATAAGTAGCCCACCTCAAAGCTGTACGGTTCTTGAGTAAATGTACTTACAATAGTTACATTGCACCACAAGTAACCTATGTTAATGTAGTCACATATCAAAGAATAACTCGTGTACTCTCTCCAACTCTTCATAGTTTTACTTTAACTGGATTCCCAATCATTTTGCACACGGAGAAAAGAAGTTGTGAATTCTTCTGTTCCCTAAAGTTTAATACACAATCAACAATATACGTGGACTAATTGCACCACCTTGTGGTGTTAAAGTGAAAAGTTAAGTTCACCCATCCATTACCTATACCGTTTATCTTTACGGGTCCTGCGTAAGTATACCCGAATGCAGGTGAATTTATATTTGACCTTCAGCATAGTAAAAAAACAAAACAAAAAAGCAAATCAACCAAACAGACAAGCAAAGAAACAAAAGAAAAAAGAAGAACGACAAACAGCTATGATTTAATCAACATTAACTATCCAATGTTAATTGCACCACCGCCAGTACTTGAACGCACCGCAAGCCATGTGTCTGTGAAGGCCACTTTGGGAGCGGACGAGCTTCGTAACTTACGAAGTGCGTGTGTAGCAAATCACCCGAACTGTAGCGAGATGGAATAAAAAATAAGAAAAAACCTCGTCTGAAGAGGCTCTAGATGATTCAATTTAGTATTAATTCACAGTTCGCTGTATTGAAAACTCTTTCAAACAAGGTGACATTTAATCACCATTATGCTACTTAGCCTAACAAACCTCAGTTAAGGTCAGTGTCTCATGCTATGTGATTGATGCTGAGTGATTTAAGATAGCGGGCTGGTACAAGGTGTGATGTGTAACACATCAGCATCCGTCAGTCAGGCTGTCTCAGTGT